>NC_068276.1:2123721-2195332 GCF_025860055.1 Xyrauchen texanus
CTTAACTTTTTTCAGAGCTGTATATGTATATATCTTTCTCTTTCCTAGCGTTTGTCCTACATAGGTGCATGGTCCACTTCGTGATAGTCTGCATATATATTCATTTTGGCACAAGTTTTATGCCAGATGCTCTTCCTGACACAACCCCCAGTGGTTGGGGGACTCTCATTCACACATACAGGACAATTTAGAGTCTCCAATTAACTTAACCTGCATGTTTTTGAACTTGAGGAAGAAACCGGAGCACCTAGAGGAAACCCACACAAATACAGGGCTCCACACAGAAAGGCTCTAGTTGAGCCAGTACTCAAACCCAAGCAACTGGTATAACCAGTTTATGACACAGAAAGGGGCATGGCTTTTCTTTTAAATTTTATGGCTATAAATGATTCTCTCTTCCTGTGACTGTGTTATAACCTTTGATGCTCAACAGAGAGGTAAGACTATATTTATTTGACTTATGAAAGCACATTTGTTATTTAGCAGCTGATGGTTTAAGACAAATATAAGTTTTCCTTCTTTATCTGCTAAATAGACTAAAATAATACATTATTAAAATGTAGATCCTTCACACCATTTTATTTTTATAAATTACTGCATGACTATAAAATAATAATGTTTCTTCATTTCATCTTGCCCACTAAATCTAAGTGGCAGCCTGTTGTTTCCTTTATGACAGTCACTCACAGCCAAGATGCATCATAGCAACCATCACAATGACAGTTTATAATGAACACATTCATCCTTAAACAAAACATTGAGCAATGTAATCTGTCACATGATATCTAAAAGGCATTTTACAATAGATTTTCTATTTATCTATGTCAAAATATTTGAAGATATCTTTAAAAATACATGCTAAATCTACTTTGTGTTTAGTTAAATATGCTGGTGATTTAAATTATATATTTTTTTATTATGATAATCTGTGCATCATGTAAATGCATAAAACCAATTATTTTATACAATAAAGCCAATATGTCAGTTTCTAGAAACCTGAGTAAAGGCCTTTTCACACTAAAGGCAACGCGATGATGAGAGGCGAATCATCAACAAATGGCCCTTACACATAGAAAGCAATGTGAATGACTGCAGTTATTACATTCATGCCTTTACAAAAAGTGGCACTAATCAACAAGCTATTTTACTACGGTACAGTACAGTAGGTGGAACAAAAGCACCTTTCAGCTGGCCTGCCCTCCACCTATGACAGATGAGAAGAAGTATTTTACAAGCAGATAAAAAAAATAAAAGAAATAGTCTCCGGTAACACATGTAACCTCGGTTCCCTGAGATGAAGGGATCTAGACATTGCTATGGGGAATGTATTTTCCTCTATGGCCTAAATTAAAAACTTGTACAATAATGGCAATTTAGGTGCGCATCAGGTATATATAAGCAGGCGGTCAAGCATCATTACTTCAGATTTTCTGACTGAGGTACAGAGGTCATTATTTTTCCACAAATCATTGAAGTAGTAGTACGGTCAGCTTTTGAATATCTCAGGGAACGTCTCGTTACGTACGTAACCTTAGATCCTTGAGACGAAGGGAACGAGACATAAAGTGCTTTGAAGGGCATGGTTAGAACCTTCTGGGTTTGACAGTGGCTTTTAAAAGGGCCAAACTCCAGTCATTAATTGTCAATTGATAGTGCATGTGAATCCCTGGCTCGTTTTACTGAGGACAGAGCCAGCAGTAGTGCGGTTTTATTAGAGAGCATGTGCAAATCGAGTCCAATGGCTCAAAGGGGGGCGAGCACTTTTAGGATCAAAGTTAGGTCCAAAGCCAGGACTGTAGCCGGCTGAGGTGGATTTAATCGTCTTCCTCCTCTAAGGATCTTTATGACTAAATCATGTTTGCCTATAGTGGCACCATCACCGATACACAGATATAGTCGCCACATAAACTTTAAGCATTGACAGAGTGAGTCCATCATCTAATCTGCATTCTGGTCTGTAAAATGGACGTGCATGACTGAATGCATCAGTTCTGGCACGTTTAGCGTGTAAAACACAGGTATGTCACTCACTTCGACGTTGTGTTGAAGAAGCGACACTAGGGGTCTCTCTTGAGCGCCGAATATGCCTCTGATCTATGAAAAAAGGCCAATGAGAATTAGGCAGACAGTATTTGCATACCCCGCCCCCGGACATACGGGTACAAAGGCGGAGAAATACGTAGAGTTCATTCAGAAATTTTCTTCGGAGCCGATGGTCGCGTTGCAGTCAGCTGCGTGTTACACACCCGTTGCTGTTTCCTCTGACGCTTTGCCTGCTGTTGGATCTACGGCGCACTTCAGTGGCTTTTCTCCTTCTCTGCACGGCAGTGCAGTTTGCCCCTGGTCGCTTCAACAGCGCAAAAACTTAAAAGAGTTTATTTAAAAGAGTGATTTTCTCTAAAATAGTATTTTCCTCTAAAAGAGCAATACACAGCTGGTGTTGAATGTCCTTTTCAGGACGTGTCTTTATAAAGATGCCTTTCCGCCCCTGTGTAGTTCCTGGATGCGGTAGAGTGCTCTCTGCTTCAGACGGCCACAGGCGTTGTCTCGGGTGTCTGGGTTGCGATCACACCGAGGCAGCGTTTGTGGATGGTTCATGTTCTCACTACTGATGCACAGATATCCGATATGCTTGCCCGGATCGCTGCCAGCATGGGGCTGGACTGGAACCCTCCGTCCTCCCCACAGCCATTGCGGTTGGATGACTGGTTTCTGGGACTCCATGCTGCTCACCCCCCGCCCCCACAATCCCATTTTTCCAGAAGTGCATGATGAGCTGACGGCTGCATGGAGGGCATCACTCTCCACATGTTTCAAAGCCATTTGCTCATCCACTCTTGCTACCCTTACTACGGTTCGCGTTCGATGGCCTGGCGTATCAGTACAAAGTCCTCCCCTTCGGCATATCTCTGTCCCCTCACGTCTTCACGAAAGTCGCAGAGGCAGCTCTTGCCCCGCTCCGAGAAGCTGGCATTCTCCCAAGAGTTACTATGCACTCACAGATACCAGGTGCTCAGGCACCTCAGCCGCTTGGGGCTTCAGGTCAACCGAGAAAAGAGCAAACTCACCCAGGTTCAGAGTATCTCTTTTCTCGGCATGGAGTTAGTCTCGATGTTAGCACGCCTCACCAACGAGCGTGCGCAATCATTGCTGGACTGCCTCACCACCTTCAGGCCAGGCGCAACGGTCCCTTTAAAACTTTTCCAGAGGCTCCTGGGGCATATGGCATCCTCCGCAGCGGTCGCACCGCTGGGGTTGATGCATATGAGACCGCTTCAGAACTGGCTTCAGACTCGAGTCCCGAGACGAGCACGGCGGGTGATGGTCTCCGCCTGCCGCCAAACATTCAAACCCTGGACAGACCTATGCTTTTTGCGGGCAGGAGTGCCCTTGCAGCAGGTGTCCTGATGCGTCCTGGTCACGACCGACGCCTCCAGATCGGGTTGGGGCACCGTGTGAAACGAGCATGCAGCCGCGGGCTGTTGGAATGGGGCCCCGCTGTGCTGGCACATAAATTGCCTAGAGTTGCTGACAGTTTTCCTTGCCCTGCGGATGTTTCTTCCATTAGTTCGAGACAAATATGTCCTAGTCAGGTCAGACAGCACCACCGCGGTAGCGTACATAAATTGCCAAGGCGGCGTACGCTCCCTCCACATGTCACAACTCGCCTGTCGTCTCCTCCTTTGGAGCCAGCAGCGACTCAAGACTCAAGCTTTCTCTCCCAGGAGATCCCGTACATTCGATCCCTGGATGACTCCTCCCTAGCCCTATGGGTCTGCAATTCGCCGACCCAATCCACTGCGGGTACTCAAATCTATCCTCTACTGGAATAGGTGCTCCACAGGTCGGGACTCCTGCGTGGACTCCTCCTGTGTGTATTTTTCACGGTACGGTCCCCTTGCGAGCGGATCTGCGTCTCCCTTAGGCAGTCCAGCTGCCCTCCGGTCAGCGTGTTTTAGCAGCTCCCCCTCTTGATGACCGCACCATCTTTCCACATGTGACCTGAGTGGCCCATGTTATGTATTCGCCACTTTTACCTCCCTGTCCTTTGGCAGGTGTGGTCTCCGCAGGGTCTTTTTCCCCTGAAAGAATAGGAAACTGGGTAAGACCCCCTTCCCACGATGCGTGTAAGGGCCCCAGCCATTTTTGCTCTATAGAGAGAAAAGAGGCCCGGCTAGGCTTGGCCCGTTCACAGGTTGGCAAGCGTCACCTTGTTCCCCTGTTTAGGGCATCCAGAAGGATTCCGGTGACTTTTATGGGGCATTGGGTGAAGGGTACGTGCAGTCTGTACACGTACATGGCTCAGCATATTGCGTGATTTAAATTGGACCCCTAGTGTTGCTTCATCGACACAACGTCAAAGTGAGCAACAGACGGGGAACGTCTAGGTTACATATGTAACCTCCGTTCCCTGATGGAGGGAACGAGATATTGTATCCTCCCGGCCCAGAAAAGATGCCCAGCCAGGCTTGGCCCGTTCCCAGGTTGGCAAGCATCACCTTGTTCCCCTCACTAGGGTGACCAGAAGGATTCTGATGACACAACGTGGAAAGGGCGACAGAAGGGGAATGTCTAGATTACGTATGCAACCTCCGTTCCCCGATGGAGGGAACGAGACGTTGTGTCATCAGAATCCTTCTGGTTAGCCTAGTGAGGGGAACAAGGTGATGCTTGCCAACCTGGGAACGGGCCAAGCCTGGCTGGGCCTCTTTTCTCTCTATGTTTTCTTGCATAGAGCTACTACAGCCGGGGCCCTTACATGCATTAAGGGAAGGGGGTCTTACCCTTAACACGTTCTATGGCCCCTTTAACCAGGAGATTTGCAGTTTTGTTTTTTGTTTTTGTTTTTCTTACAGTAGTAAATACTGGGCAGAATTTCCCATGCTGCCAGGTTTTCTAGAATGGATACTAATTGCAAAACTTCCTGTTGAGGGGATGTCAGGTGTTCCGCGTCCTGTAATAAGGCAGGAAACAGCGGTACACCCAACTTTTAGTTGGAAGCCTCTGCCTCCCGAAACACCAGAGGCGGCGGGAATGGAGAGGATTCGTGAGGGTACCGGGAGGGCCGAAGTGGATTGTACACGTGCCCCATCCCGAGGGGAGCTACCCCCACTGGGTTGAGCACAAGACCTACAGGGTTTTTTCCTTTTTGAAATAACCGTCCTGAGGTCTTGCTTTGGAGGCTGTCGGGGGCGACGAGCCTGTCCCCAGTTGTTACGAGGGGGAGCACGACTCGCCACGCTCTGTTTTGAGCCTCCCTTCTAGCAGGACCGGGGCCGACTGCACCCACCCCCTGAGTGCAGCAAGGAAAGAATTGTACGAAAGCTTCCTCGTGGCTTTTTTCCTCCTGGAACCTGGAGATAACTGTAGTCATGGCGTCTCCGAAAAGTCCAGAAGGCGAAACCGGGGCATCAGGGAGGAAAGTTTAATCTTTGTCCTTGATGCCCGATAGGTTGAGCCACAGGTGTCTTCCCGTGCTGACCAAAGCGGCCAATAGCACGGGCCGTCTGTTTGGTCATGGGTAAAAATAGGTCCGTGGCTCGACGAAGCTCAGAAAAGGCTTGCTCGTTGAGCGCAGTACCCGCACTCAGGTCTTCCAGCAGGTCAGCCTGGTAAGCCTGTAATATAGCCATTGTGTGCAGAGCAGCACCAGCCTGACCCACTTCTTGATAAGCCCTCCACACTAGCATGGAGGTAGTCCTGCATGGCTTTGTGGGGAGAGTTGCTCTCTTAGTGATGATGTTGAGCCCGGCGAGAGATAATCCACAAGTGTCTCTTCTACCGGTGGCATCAAAGAATAGCCCGTATCTCAGCACCTACGATAGTTGAACATCGAGGGCATGAAGACACAGAAAGTAAAAAGATTCCTCCATGAACGAAAAAGACTCGTCATGGAGGTCATCAAAGAAAGGAAGGGACTAAAATAGCTTTCCTTTCCCCTTTTTTTTTGTTGGCCACCAATAATCTTATTCGTGTGGCCAATCTAGCTGTAGTCTGGCCACAGCCTGAGTAACCACCTCAAGTATTTTCTCAACTTTATTATTGTGGAATGTAGAGAGGTTCAGCGCCCCCCTCGTGAAATGAAGAGACACCGAGGCGCGCTTCAGGCTCACAAGAGTGATCTGGATCTGGGGAGAGAGCGAGCGAATGGGGCAGACCCGTCTCTCGCTCCTCAGCCAGATACATGCGAGAGAAACACGATGGAAGAGTGGGCGCTGACTCCCGGAATTAAGCGAGGCGAGCGCGAAGCATTTCGCCCGAAAGCAGATCGAAATGCGTGCACCTGCCCCAGCGCGAGAGCAGCATGCTCTTACCCCAAACAAACAAAACAAAACTGATGCGTGTCCGTCTCAGTCATAGAGCGGAGACAGGGCAACACGCATCGTTTGCCTTGATTTTCAGTATTTTTTTCTGAAAACGACAGATAGATAGATAGATATATATATTTATTTTTATTTTTATTTTCAGAGGAAACAGAAAGGAGAAAAGGTTCACTGCACACTGCCTAACAGAATCTAACTCCTAACAGAGGAAAGAAATTTTGAGATAGCACACAGCATAGAATGGCTCTAAAGACGAAATGTGTGATGATGCACCAGTGACGCATCTATTTATAGCCACTGTGCCAGGTGCGTCCAATGATTACATCGGCAGAGGCTATAAATTCCAGTCAATGTTCATTGACGTGTTGCATACATATTTACAGCTGGTCACACGGAGACGTGTTCGCAAAAGCGCTTAGCAAAAACGCAGCATCATAGTGAAGCTTTTTGTAAAGGGAACTGTATATTTTCTAAAAGATACATTAGCAGAGTCCTTCCGTGCAATCCTAGCTTGACCGTTTTCTCATTATACAGCATGTCGTGAAATATGTTTTCTTCTTATTTATTTTACTTTTCTTTTGCACAGTGGAAACATTCATATAAGACAGAAATATTTTTGTAGTATTGATTACTGAATCAATAGTTTTAGTTTAATGAATGTGTTTAAACTGTTTTGCAATACTAATAAATGTCCTGACAAATTCGTCAATGTTTTCAATTTACAGTAAGTTCTGTCAATCACAATAATACATTTGTATTATTATTATTAAATAATGTTATTATTTGAGCCTATAAATGTAACGATGCTGATGGCAATGGCAATGATGAAGACGATGACGATAGAGTGACAAACCCAAGTGCAGTTTATTAAACAAAAGTGAGATCCAAAAACTCTAATTAGAAACGTGAAACATAAACATGAACATGAATAAACTAGATTTGAAACAAACAAAACATGACTTGACTAAATCTAGACTTGGCTTGTTTTGACTTAATTTACAAAATAACAAAGATACATTAACAATACTCGACAAAGGACAATGGCAAACATGAGGGCTTAATGAGCAGAGGCGGGCCTGGACCGTGGAGAGGGGACGGTCTGGACCTTGGAGCGGAGGATTGCGCTTGGTGTGAAAAGGCCTTAAGATGGCATTATACAATATACGGCCAGTATTATTTGGAATTCTGATTCACATAAACACTTTATTCATAATTTTATACATTATCTATACAAATCCATATGAAAGCACCTCTGGGTGCCATGTGGTAAAGACAATGAAAAGTATAGCTATTGAAGAATAAGTGTTGGATTGGTGAAACATCTTTTTTATTAGAAAAATAGGAAAAAGTGAGTACCTTTTATATTTCAGAAGAGAATAGCAAGAAACATACATTCCTACATTTATTTAGAACATACTGATTACTTTGTATACATAAACATTCCAGTATGAAACAAAGGGGTTGTTTGTGTAAATAAAGGAATGTTAAATGAAAGAGAATTTTTTTTTAACATTATCCTCAAACTAAACATTTTCTAACTCTCTCTTTTTTTTTTTTCTAAATTAGAAAAAGTCTTAATTTGTGTGGAAACACCATATACATTCTGTCCCCATTTACATTTCATGTCAAAGTACCTGCTAAATGAAATATTACAAAATCCCAACAAAAGCTGGTGGTCAGATTCAACTCAAGACTCAAGTAAGAGATGCTCTCTCAAGTCTTGATGTTGTTTGGACAAATATGTATGAAAATGAGAAAATTGATATTCAGTTTGCCATGGAGAAGGAAGCAGAATTCTACAGAGGAGCTCCACCCCAATGGCTGAACTTCTACTTGGCTGAAAATGAGAACAGACCTTTTGTTAAGAGGGACAAATACATAGAGATACAAGGTCTAATAGAGAAAAAAAGAATGAAACATTGGAGCATTTCCAGCATTGATCTGTTTCATGAGCCAGGCAGTGGAGGAACAACACTGGCAATGCAGGTTTTGTGGGACTTAAGGAAAAAGTTCAGATGTGCACGCTTGAACAATTCAACAACAGATCCAAAAGCAATCGCACAGCAAATACTAAACCTTTTCAATGTAAATCAGTTACAGAATACAGTCCTGCTACTTTTGGATTCCAAGGATATGGACACAAATGAGGACAAGCCATTTAAATCTGTCTTGGAAAAAAACCTGATTTCAGAGATAAAACAAAGATGCATTAGCACAGACATTCCTGTGATTATAATTTTGAATTGCTGTCACCAAAATAGCACAAGTGAAGAAGAGCGACTCAATTTTAATAATCATCACACTGGGGTTTTCCAGAGACATAAGGTCAAACAAAAGCAAGAGAGTGTGATGTTATGTAGGTGCCTTTCTGAAGAAGAGCAGCATCATTTTAAAATGAAAAACACTCAGGTTGTTCAGGTTCATGGACTCAGGCACACAACATTTCATGCCTTTAACATAATGCAAAGTAATTTCAGCCAGGATTATGTTACAGAGGCCTGCAAATTTCTCCAACCCATAAAGAGAAAGAGGAGACCTCGCAAAGCACAACTTCTGTCTTTTCTGGCTCTGATTAACTCATATGTCCCAGGCTCATATCTCACTGAGGACTTGTGCTTGAAATTTATCAATAAGAAAGATTATATTTTTGGTCGTCCAACTTTGGAAGAACAAATGGAACCCTTCAGTGATCTTTTGGTCATGTTTTCAGCTCATGCAGGAGAGGCCACAGATAGGGACAGACGTATACAATTTGTACACCCGATGATCGCTGATGAATGTCTGAGGTTAATAACCGAAGCTGGCCTTACACTATGTGATACAACTAGAAAACTCATCGCATGCCAGAGCGAAATCCCACAACACTTGGAGCAAATTATCAAGCAGCTGCTTACAAAGCGAGAACATAGAGTGAAGAAACTGGACGCCTTCTCCAAACTAATACAAGATGTGGAGGATAATGAATGCAACTCACAGTGTGTGCGACTGTTCAAAGATGCAACAAAGAAGTTTGCACAGGTTGCAGTTTTTCCTCAGGCTCTGGCTCGTTTTTACTACATCAGTATGACTGATTATGCAAGAGCCTCTTACTGGGCAAAAAAAGCGATTGAAAGGGATCAGAAGAATTCATTTATCAGGGACACACTTGGACAAGTCTACAAAAACCAACTGAAGAACCAGATTAGCCACAGATTAAGACATAAACTTGAAACACAAGACATTTTACAGATTGGTAAACTAGCACTGAAGGCTTTCGAAGATGAGGCAGATATTGCAAAACAGGAGCAAGAACCAGGACTGCAAGAGGATGGGGTGAAAAACATCCCTACCATTTTCAATAACAGAGGGCTCTTTGGCATCATGCAGGTAGCAAATTCTATTTTCTACACACTTACAAACGTCAACAAGGAATGGGCTGATATCCTCACACGTGTAACAAAATCGAACAGTTTTATCTACTCTCAAAATTGTGGAAAGTACCAATCTCTCCTCACGACTCTACGGCAAAGAGTTGAGGACAAGTTCAATTTTTTTGAAATGTACCTGACATATTCCAATAAAAAAGACCCATCATACATTTGGCCAAACATTAAAGAATGCTATGTCAAATTTATTAAAGAAGAGAGACAGACAGCCAGGCAGATCCTTCAGGAGAAGATGGCCAGCACTTTTGCAGGTCTGCTTTCCACTCCAGAGAACAAAAGTGATTCTGAGTTGGAGGAAATCACTAAACAATGGAGAAAAATTCATGATGATAACGATGATGATGATGATTCGGCCATAAACTTCATCCTTGCCAACATCATCTTGAGTCAGAAGTCCACAGTGTCTGAAGTACTACTAGAAGAACTCCAGAACAAATTACAGAAACTTTGGGAGAAACAGAAGCATGACAGTAGTCCAGAGTTTTACCTTCTGGTCCTTTTGCTGTTCTGGCCTGATGATGCACAGACACCAGATAACCCAAACACTCCAGACCTTAAAAAGTGTGTCCAGGACATGCGTCAGGCATACAAGAGAATGTATCGGATATACCTTCGCTCTCGCTATCTGGTGCCTCACTTCTTCTTTGGGAATGGTGGAGGATTGCAGAGAGTTGTTCACAGATCAAAACTGGGCAAAGCTGACTTGGACCACCTCACAAAAGGTGATGAAAGTGTAGAAATCCAAGGTCTTCAGCGTATCAGAGGTGAAGTCAGAAATCATAAGGTGTTTGTTCTGAGAGAAAAGAACCAGATTGAAGTTTCAGCCCACAGTCCAGCCAGTGTGTACAAGCCAGGCCTGGTTTCCTTCTACCTTGGGTTTACCATCAAAGGACCTGTTGCCTTCAACATCAGATATGTTGTGCATGGTGAGTTATGATTGATTTTACTTTTTTCAGAAGAGTCACAGAACCAATTGCATGACATTTGTATATTTTATCAATATACTAATTGTGTTGATTTGCCCATTGTGCCCTCTCTCTGTAGCTGTCAGATTTGTGGACACACACAAGGATGTTATCATTGAGAACGTCAACAATGTTACTTCAGTCATAGATGACCTTCTTCCACTGATTGGCAAAGAACAGTGTTTAAAGATCAGAGAAGCCCCAACAAACAAAGATAAAATGATAAAGCTCTACTCTTTCCTTTTATCGAGAGATTACATAAAAGACACACTTTACCAGAGCCTTTTAAAGAATGAACCAACCCTTATTGAACACTTGGTTAATTCTGGATAGAAGAGTTTTTTGTTTGTTGTTTCTGGAACTTCTCAGAATGATAATTATATTTGAATATTATGAATGAATTTCTTAAAGGAATATTACGGGTTCAATGCAAGTTAAACTCAATTAACAGAATAAGCTGCATAATGTTGATTACCACCACAAATAATTTTGGTTATTTGAAAATGGTTTTCATTAAGGTTTGTTTTGAGCAGAAACTGTATTTTTTCGTTCCTTTTCAGAAGTTCCGCAGCCACCTTTCCAAATAGTAACCAGTTAGAACAAAAAAAAGGAAGGTTTATAACGTTCTTTTTAAAACTACAGTACTCTGTGCTAAGGGGTGAGTGAAATAACAATTGCAGTTTTTCCAGATCTCGCAAGAGAAACAAGCAACCAGGTCACGAAAAACAAGCACAAAATAAGCCAGTTATCTCACCAAAATAAGCAAATATAAGCAATTATTTTTTTTTCTTTCATGGTGGATTTATCAGCATATAATTCATAACAAGCATACAGTTAATTAACATTTCAATATAATTTTATTTACAGATCTGCTTCTTAGTCAAAACCCAGCAGAATCAAATCTGTATTAATGCATCATATCTATCAATAATGCAGTGAAGACTTGGAAACAACTGAGAGATGTACTTTTTACCTCTAATAATGTTTTCCTTGTATCTGGATTAGTCATGCATGTACAGTATATGTAGTAATTATACTGCACATAGCTGTTAAAAAGGTCTTCACTCACAGAATGTGACATCTACAACAGGCAATTAGACAAAAATGTGTGATGCAGCAGTTTCCTTCAGGATCAAAGCACATGTTTCATTTTTTGGGGCAGTATGAAGTGGTGTAGTTCCACAAATTTTCTGTGATAAACGCTTTGGTCTTTGGTTTCATGACCAAAAATAAATATATATATATATATGTATATATATCTCAGACCAAAATGAACCCGTTATATTTACCGGTGTAACCAGCATTTAAAATATAATTTTACTCTGGATCAATTGAAAATCAATTTATTCACATTTTTGGTTATGTTCTGCAAAATAATAATAATAAAATAAAAAGATAATGATAATGTACATTTTTGGTTTCATTCCGTGAATAATTTGGTGTCCCAGATTTTGACTAATACCATATAAAAAAAAAACTGAAAGAAAGACAAAAAAGCTGTGCTGTACAATGAGGCACTCACAATGAAAGTGAATGGGGACAATCCTTAAATGCTAAAAAAAAGTATAGCCACAAGAACACAAGTCAATGTACATGTTAACATAATTTGACTGTGATAAAATTGCTTACTAACCTTTTCTGTGTAAAGTTATATCAAATATTACAACTTGGTTGTCATGCAAACAAAACCAGGTAATCCACAATAGGATATGACTTTTCACAGATAAGGTTAGTAAGAGATTTTATCACATTAAAAGACATTTTGATATGAATAATGTTTGTTTTGTAGCTATACTTTTGAAACAATGTGTTTTTTAGCATTTATGGACTGGCACTTCCATTTTAAGTGACTCACTGTAACTACTTTTTTATTATTATTAACGAGGGTGACATTTAATCAATATTATTCCACAAACATTGTTGATTGAGTTTAACTTTATTGAACCTGGAATATTAGGTGAATATGGGACTGTAAAATGTGAAAGTCTAAACAGTGCTGCAGTGTACTCAAATTCTCATATCGAGGACAAATCTTAGAAATGAATTAATAATTCTTATCTTTTTATAATTATGCAACAAAGAAGGTGATTATCTCAGATGACCTATACATGTATATTATGAGTTTGTTTAAGGTTGATGTTATATGCACATGTTTTATTTGTAGTACATGGGTTAATGGGTCACTTTTCATGCTCAAGTTCTTATGAGACCAAAACAATCTCTCCTTAAAACAGTGGTGTAGCCAAGGGCCGACCCAAATTAGACCCAGGCCCACCCAGAGATTATTATTGGACTTTTAGAGATTATTCTTTGACTTTAAATGTAAATTCATAAAATATTAAAAAAGCATAAATTCTTATTTCTGAATGTGTGAAAGAACTGAATGAATGCGCCATGTATCTGTTGTCAAGGGAAATGTGGTTAAACAAAAAATTTGATGCCCATACAAAAGTAATTTCCTGGCTACTTCATTGGTGATGGGATGTTATTTGATTAGACTATTGTTTGATTCACTTTCAAGTAACAGTAAAACTTAAGTTAGAAGTTAGGAATGTAATCAAATGGAAAGTAAAACATTAAGAACATAATATAATCATAAATACATCTGTCATATGTGCAGCAGTGTGGCTGCATTACTGTAAAACCAATATCATGTAAAACTGATTTCTCATTATTAAGTTCTGAAACAATAAAAATAATAAACTGTAACTCAAGATTTCTCTACCTTCCTGATCATGTTACTATACCTTCATTTTTGCTCAATAATTTTTACATGGCTCATTGTATATCTCTTCAGTTTCCTGGTGAAATGAATATTAGAGGCACTACAACAATTACTTTTATTCACATTCACACAAATCTTGAGTACAATAGCAGATTATCAGTAAAAAAAACAAACAAAAAAAATACATCTAATTTTCACCCTTATCTTATGACATCAAAACATTTTTTGCAATACATTTAAAATACATTTAGTTTGTTTGTTAGTTTACCAAACTGACTACATTTGCCTGCTTGTTCAAATGTGATCTAAATTAAGGATAAGAGTGAGCATACAAGAGATACAACTCCTGAAGAGCACACAAGTCGATGTGTGAGCTGAAAGTGTTATTAGCTGGCAATTGCGTTTTTCATCTCACATTTGCTTTTATGACACTATCAGTTAGGTTTAGGTTTAAGGTTTATGGAAGGAAGTAGGTTTTGATGATCTGCAACTCAATAGAGCATTAATCTTCAAAACCTCACCTATTTGGGAGATCATTTAACTCGCTTTAAGCTCCATGTGGACATTTCACCTCGGAGGTGCCGCAACACATGTGCTGGACAGCATAATGTAATTTTGGTAAATTGTCACCAAAGTCACTTTATTTTAATGAGAAAAACATTCTCAAGGCAAATAAAGCAATCTGAAAACATAGACAAGTGAGAACTTGCGTGTGCGTTTTTAAACCCTTGTGCGGATTATTGACACTTGCACACAGTAGTTCATTGCCACATGAGGAAACGGGAAGACCCCGTGCGCGGATGACATCTCCTGATCATGTGAGAACAAGATCTTGCACATGAGGACATGCCTGACAGCATGCGCTAGACAATTCCCTAAAGTCTCGTGCTATATTTAATTTCATCCACTGATTTTGCTCGCTCAAACACTTTTATTTTTGGCAGTAGTGGGATGGGCTTTGCTCTTTTGATTTTAAACTCAAATCTCATTGTATACTTACCCTTTTCCGGAAGTCTGTTATGATTTGATGCACTGTTATTCACAATAAAGTCCACGTTGGCAAATTTTCAGCAGATGCATGATGGATGACCAGCGAGAGGTACGTGCTCAGGGTAGTTTGAGGCCTATATATCTATAGACTATAATCACTGGCTTCCGGTAACGGCCATCCATGCAGGCCATTACCGGAAGCACAGAGGATAGAGGAAGCAAGTAAACAACTAGAGGATTGAGGAAGACACTAATTATAGTTTACAAAGTCATAAATATTGATATTTTTCATACCAAAATGCATCGCTTTGCTTCAGAAGGCTTTTATTAACCCCCTGGAGTCGTATGATTACTTTTTTGGATTGATGTGTGTTTTTGGGCTTCAAAATCTGAGGTACCATTCATTCTGGTTATAAAGCTTGGAAGAGCCAGGATATTTTTTAATATAACTCTGATTGTGTTTGGCTGAAAGAAGAAAGTCATTAACAACTAGGATGTCTTGAGGGTGAGTAAATTATGGGATCATTTCATTTTAGGGTGAAGTAACCCTTTAAAATACTGTACCTAAACTAGCAACCCTCAAGTGGAGCATATGTAACAATGTTTAATTTTCCTGTAATGAGCTATTTAGTTGAGTAAATTGAGATAATGCTCCAAAAGGGAATTAAATACATGATCAGCATATCAGTTTGCTTTTTCTGTTAGAGCTTTTCCTGGTCTATTCAAGACACGAAAAGGCTTTACCCGAACTCCTAAAAAAAAGGTCTGCTAGATCGACACCA
This sequence comes from Xyrauchen texanus, assembly GCF_025860055.1. Taxonomy (NCBI): domain Eukaryota; kingdom Metazoa; phylum Chordata; class Actinopteri; order Cypriniformes; family Catostomidae; genus Xyrauchen; species Xyrauchen texanus. Next base: position 2,138,932 of record NC_068276.1, read on the forward strand.
ATCAAGTTTTCATACTAAATAAAAGTGCTGAGAGGGCACAAAGGCCTCTGATGAATTGATACAGCTCTAGGCTGGATTAGGACGGAGGACTATTGCCATCCCAGAGGACGCTGACCACTCTGAGGTCTGGAATTTTAAGTTCCCCTTCTGTCACTTACTCAACGTTGTGTCGAATGAAGTGACACAAGGGGTCTTCCTGGGACGCCAAACGTACCTCTGAGCTTGAGAAAAGGCCAATGTCAAGTTGGCAGACTGAATTTGCATGCCCTGCCCCAGACATATGGGTATAAAGGGAATCGGGGCAGCAACTGTCAGTCAGAATTTTTCTTCGGAGCCGAACAGTTGTGCAACAGCAAAGCTGAGTTCACCACTGTTCCACTCACCTCTGTTGGCAAGAAGCACTGCTGTTGGATCTACAGTGCTTTCCAGCTGGGGTTCTCTCTCTCTGCACGCTGTGCATTCCACGCCCCTGGGCATTCGACAGCACTTTCATTGCCTGAAAGAGTGTTTCTCCTCCTAAAAAGTGTTTATTTCCTCTAAAAGAGTTTGAGTTCCCACTCGTAAAAGAGAAATACACAGCAGGTGTTGAATGCCCTTTTCAGGACGCGTCTTTTAAAAGATGTCTTTCTGCCTCTGTGTAGTTCCTAGATGCAGTTGTTTTCTCTGCACTTCTGACGGTCATAAAAGCTGCCTTGTGTGCCTGGGCTGCGATCACTTACGATTGATTCATCATGGCACAGATAGATCTCTTTGCCTCCCAAAACAACTCCCACTGCCCGCTCTGGTACTCCCTCACAGGAGCTCCTCTCGGGATAGACGCGCTGGTACACAGCTGGCCCCCGGGGGCTGTCCTCATGCCAGGAGATAATGAAACATTCAATCCAATACATTCCAGGTCGGTATCATGTGACTATTCTATGAGACTGCATTTAATTGTCTCTTTAACATAGATTAATAAATCTCCCCCTCTACCCATGTCTCTGTCCCTCCTAAAGACGTTATACCTAGAGACATTAAAAACAGCCATGTGAGAGAATTTGTTTAGCCATGTTTCCGAGATGTCTAGAAAATCCAAGTTAGAGTCAGTCAGTAGATGTTCCAGTTGATTACTGTTTGAGATGATGGTGCGGATGTTTAAATGTCCGCCTAATAATCCCTTATGTTTGGAGTGTGGATCCCAAAGAATTTTTGAATGATTAAGAGTTTGAAAAAAGCTAATTCTGCTGTGTTTCTTGGCTGCTGGATTTAAGCCCTTTTGTTTTTGTCTGGGAGCAGTTTGTTTGACGGGGCTCATAGATTGATTAATATTCCCCAGTAAAGGTGGCACAGTCAAAGTTTGGTACTCACTGCTATCAGGTGTCCGTGGACGCAAATGTCCTCTTGCCGCCAGGGGAGATGCGGCCACAGACACAATTGGAGCGGAGAGAGGGTTCAATGCATCCAGTGAGGTGGAACGCGCTGTGCTAAAAGCACTCCCCACGGACAAAGTTCTCCATATTTCGCCGTCGTCTCCTCATGATTGCTGTCAATTCCCATGGCATGCTGCTCGGCTATAAATTTCACCTGTGAGGTAGACCATGTTGGAGCGGAGCTCAATTCCAGTGCGTCCGAGGAGTGTAGCTCACCGGGGATCAGGTGAGGCCCAGGGTTTGGTTGGATATCACCAGCCAACAGGTGAGTTGTCATGAGGTAGAGAATCTGTCGGTATGGTTGCCCTGGTTTCACTCTCTCTGTATGACTTTGACCTTGCAGGAACGTCCGGCAATCCCCTCCAGGGCCTGTTGGACTACGTCGTCTCTGGTGACCAAAGCCTACAGTGCTGCTGGACAGGCTGCCTCCATCCTGCATACCATGGCCCTCCTGCAAGTAAACCAGGCCAATGCACTGAAAGAGCTGCATGTGGGTAGTCCTGATCCCGATCTGCTGCTCAAGATCCTGCACACCATCTGCTCGGCGAGGGCATCCGCCCTGTGGCGGCAAAAGCCCAGATGGCTCGGTCACAGCCCTAACCCAGTTCTCGGCCCCAGTGTAGATCCCCCACTGGAAGCGGACAGCCCCTGCCTCACAGCCTGGCACGAGGACCTGGAAGGCTCCTAAGCGCCCCTGAGAATGACCCAGGGAGAGAGATGTCCACCACGGAGCTGGTACCCAGACCACTCAATCCTCTGCTGGAGGGCCGGAATGTAAATCTTTTTTTTCCTTTTGTGTTGTGTTTGGCGCACCCTGAACAGGCTGCAGTACCCACATTGTCAAAAAAAAGAGCAGTTTCCTCACTCCTTGGGTCACATACTCGGGTCACATGAACGCAGCACCCCCCGTCTTTGCACACCTTGCCGCACCACACCTCCAGCCAGGGGGCGGGTTCGTGATTGAGGAGGAGGTCCTGTAGCGCCGCCTCTGGACTCATCAGAACCGGCCGGCCGGGGAACAGTCGTGGGGCAGAGGGTCCGCGTCCAGCATGCCGTGACTGCTGATTTGTGGCGGCAGAGTGGCGTGAAAATGCATTTGCGTGCCAGGGACATAGGAAATTTTATTGAGAATGTGGGTGGCAAATTAAATAAATTCTATAAAGGATTTTCCTCCCATTCCTGCAACGGGGGACAGAGCAGTCTGCTTACCTGCTCCGGAGCTAACATCTTGGTACCTGGGTCGATCACCTCAGGAGTGCCTGGGAGCCTTACGGGTCCTCGAGTGGGTCCGTGAGGCGGAGGGCGGCGACTTCCTGTGGGTTGCTCGATGCGTGGGCTGAGAGCTGGGCCCAGGTTCAGGCACAGCAGCTTGGCGTTTCCTCGCTGCAGGAGGACGCCCTTGGCGAGCAGATGGGGCATGGCCCACAGCGGCAGGCTTGCGGCAGGGCAGAATATGTGAAATAGCCTCCGTCTGTTTCCTCACCGCGGAGAACTGCTGGGTGAAGTCCTCGATGGTGTCGCCAAAGAGGCTGAACTGGGAGACAGGGACCACTAGAGTGGCCATCAACTGCCCGAGTGACTGCACTGTGACCTTCGTGGCCCTAAGGGCGAGGTTCGGGATCAGGGCTAAAGGAGGGCCATGGCATGCAGGGCAGAAGTGGCGTGTCCAGCGGTGCTGTAGGCTTTGGCCATCAGTGACAATGTTGTCCTACAGGCCTTGGAGGGGAGTACAGGGCGAACCCGCCAGGTGGTAGGGTTTTCGGGGCGTAGGTGAAGCGCAACAGCCCTATCCACCTGAGGAATCGCCGTGTACCCGTGGGCTGCTACTCCGTCGAGGGTAGTGAGAGCAGATGAGCGAGTGGCTTTGTGACGGGTGGAGAGGGGTGCTCTCCATGCAGACGTCAGCTCATTATGCACCTCCGGGAAAAATGGGACCGGCACGGAGCCCCCAAGAACCAGTCATCCAACCGTGATGGCTGTGGGGAGGACAGAGGGTTCCAGTCCCAGGGGAGTCCTCAGCATCAGACGCCGCGCTCTCCAATGCAGCGGCAAGCTCATCCACCTCAAGCTCTAGAGGATAAGCAGACTGGCCGTGAGGCGAGCCGCTGTTGCCTCGAGCACGGACGGGAGTCAACGAGCATGCCGGGGGGCAGTGGTCCGAGGGGCCATCCCCAGATCGCCTCCATCGCCAGCTGCACTGTCCTCAATCCCATGGGAAGAAAGAGTCAATGCGGGGGGCGGCTGGAGTGGCGTGCTTTCGGTTGAAAGCAAGCCACGACCGCAACGTTGCCATGGTCATGTTCTCGCAGTGAGAACATGAACATCCACAAACGCTGCATCGGTTTTATCGCAACCCAGACACACAAGACAATGCCTGTGGCCGTCTGAAGCGGAGAGAACTCTACCGCATCCAGGAACTACGCAGGGGCAGAAGGGCATCTCTGTAAAGATGCGTCCTGAAAAGGACGTTCAACGCCAACTGCGTATTTGCTCTTTTAGAGGAAATAACTCTTTTAGAGAAAATCACTCTTTTATAACTGTTTAAATTTCTTGCGCTGTCAAACCACCCAGGGGCAAACTGCACTGCCATGCAGAGAAAGAGGAAGCCGCTGTAATGTACCGTTGAATCCAACAGGCAAGCGTCAGAGGAAAACAGGAACAGGTGTGTGATTCGCAGCTGACTGCAACACGACCATCGGCTCCGAAGAAGATTTCGGAATAAACTTGACGTATTTGCCTGCTTTTATACCCATATGACCGGGGCGGGGTATGCAAATACTGTCTGCCTAATTCCCTTTTTTCCTACATCAGAGGCATATTCGGTGCTCAAGAAAGACCCCTAATGTCGCTTCTTCGACACAACGTTGAAGTGAGAAACAGTGTTTGAGACTCATAGCAGCAGATTCAAGCAGTTGTAGTTGTAGTTGTATACTTGTGTTTGTGCTAAAAAAATATCCAATATCCAATAAATATTTATTTATTATTATTTATTATATGTAACACTTTCAATTGTTCTGGAGTGAAAATTTTATTTTCAAATGCCGTTTAAATGTTTTGTTTATTTTTAATAAAGGGTTAATTTTGTTCAAATATATTTTAATGGAATAAAAGACCAAATTATTTATCACAGTAAAGTTTCAGAATGAAACTATGTTGTTCCTGTTGCCCAATAAATAAAATCTCCTATTTTATTTTATTTATTTTTTTAAGAACTAAAGCATGCTCTTTGATCCTGAAGCAAACGCTGTATCACACATTTCTTTGACTAATTGGAAGTTGTGGATGTAGCCGTTAGTAATGCTGAAGCAATATTAACAACTATATACTGTATAATTACTACATTGACATGCACAGTTAATCCAGATCCAAGGAAGAAATCTGAAGTAAAATGTACATTCAGGTACATGTTTTCAAAACATCTTTTTGAATATGCCCCTCAGGCCAGTTGCCCGAAGCTAGTTGAACAAACTCAGTTTCAGAGTAATTTTCAGGTTGACAAAACCAACTGAGCCAAACTGGTTTAGATCGGGTTCGATGATCTCAAGACGCTCGGTATAAACTTTCTCTGTTGACTCAGCCTGGCTGGGCCTCTTTTCTCTCTATGTTTCTCGCATAGAGCAATCACGGCCGGGGCCCTTACACGCATATAGGGAAGGGGGTCTTACCCAGAGCCTGCGGAGACCACACCTGCCCTTTTTCTTGGGGAGGAAAAGTGGTAGACACGTCACACGGCCGTCTTAGGGCTCGTGTGGAAAGTATGGTGCGGTGGTAGATCCAGCCTCGAAAGGGGGAGTTGCTACAGCACGTCGACCGAGGCAGCTGTAACTGCCTAAGGGAGACACGGGGGTCCGCTCGTAAGGGGACAGAACCGTGGAATTACACACAGGGTCCGAACAGGAGGCCTTCTTATTTTACCTGTGGAGCCCCTATACCAGTACGGGGTGGCCATCAGGGTACCCGCAGTGGCTTGGGTCGGCGAGTTCCTCCACTGAACCGCGGACCCAGAGGGCTGGGGAGGAATCGACCAGGGGCCCGACTCGGAGTGGGGCGCCCTGGGAAGAAGGCGCACTACTTTAGCTTGACGTCAGGAAAAGGGCGCTGGGTGCAAGCGATCCACCCGGCCGGTCAGTCTACGTGTTACCGAGTTCTACGGGCTCGGACCTTAGAAAACACGAGATGCAACCGACTCAACGTGGAGGTTGTAAAACCTCACGAAGGTGTTGGGTGTTGCCCAACCCGCGGCTCTACAGATGTCTGCTAGGGAGGTGCCCTTGGCCAGTGCCCACGAGGATGCAACACCCCTTGTTGAGTGAGCTCGGACCCGTAAGGGTAGGGGCACGGCCTGGGTGTGATAAGCCAGTGTGATGGCATCGGCAACCCAGTGGGCGAGCCTCTGTTTGGAGACGGCATTCCCTTTCTGCCGTCCCCCAAAGCAGACAAAGAGCTGCTCAGAGCGTCTGGTGCTCTGTGTGCGGTCCAGGTAAATGTGCAGGGCGCGCACTGGACACAGCAACGAAAGGGCTGGGTCTGCCTCCTCCCGGGGCAGCGCTTGCAGGTTCACTACCTGATCTCGGAATGGTGTGGTAGGAACCTTGGGCACATAGCCCGGTCGCGGTCTTAGGATCACAGACGTATCTGCCGGACCGGACTCCAGGCAAGTGTCGCTGACAGAGAACGCTTGCAGGTCCCCGACCCTCTTAATGGAGGCGAGCGCAATCAGCAGGGCCGTCTTAAGAGAGAGGGCCCTGAGTCCAACTGATTCGAGCGGCTCGAAGGGAGGTCTCTGGAGTCCTGCCAAGACTACCGAGAGATACCAGGAGGGAACTAGGCCTGGCTGGGAGGGATTCAACCTCCGGGCGCCTCTCAGGAACCTGAGGATCAGGTCGTGCTTACCCAAAGACTTGCCGTCTACAGGATCATGGTGGGCGGCGATAGCGGCAACATACACCTTGAGGGTGGACGTGGACAGCCTCCTGTCCAGCCTCTCCTGTAGGAACAGAAGCACTGACCTAATTGCGCATCTCTGCGGGTCTTCTGCTCGGGAAGAACACCAATCTGCGAACAAGTGCCACTTTAGGGCGTAAAGGTGCCTGGTAGAGGGGGCTCTGGCTTGGTTGATGGTATTCACAATGGTCGCCGGTAAGCCGGCTAGCTCTTCCGCGTCCCGTCCAGGGACCAGACGTGGAGGTTCCAGAGGTCTGGGCGCAGGTGCCAGAGCATGCCCCGTCCCTGAGAGAGGAGGTCCTTTCTCAGGGGAATTCGCCAGGGAGGAGCTGTCGCGAGGAGTCTGAGTTCCGAGAACCAAGTCCGAGTGGGCCAGTAGGGGGCCACCAACGTGACTTGCTCCTCGTCCTCCCTGACCTTGCACAGCACCGGTGCAAGAAGGCTCACTGGGGGAAATGCGTACTTGCGCAGCCCCGAGGGCCAGCTGTGTGCCAGCGCGTCTGTCCCGAGGGGAGCCTCTGTTAGGGCGTACCAGAGCGGGAAGTGGGAGGTTTCCTGGGCGGCGAACAGGTCTACCTGGGCCTTGCCAAACCGTTCCCAAATCAGCTGGACCGACTGGGGATGAAGCCTCCACTCCCCGCCGGGCAGGCGTTGTCGTGATAGCGCATCCACTACGACGTTGAGCTTGCCGGGGATGTGAGTGGCACGCAGCGACTTGAGTCGCTGCTGGCTCCATAGGAGGAGACGGCGGGTGAGTTGTGACATGTGGCGGGAGCGTACGCCGCCTTGGCAATTTATGTACGCCACCACCGTGGTGCTGTCTGATCTCACGAGGACATGTTTGTCCCGAACTAACGGGAGGAACTTCCTGAGAGCAAGAAGGATGGTCAGCAACTCCAGGCAATTGATGTGCCAACGCAGCGGGGCCCCTTTCCAACGGCCCGCTGCTGCGTGCCCGCTGCACACGGCACCCCACCCAGACCGGGAGGCGTCGGTTGTGACCAGGACGCGTCGGGACACCTGCTGCAGGGGCACTCCTGCCCGTAAAAAGCAGAGGTCTGTCCAGGGTCGGAGTGTTTTGAGGCAGGCGGGGGTGATCCTTACCCGATGCGTGCCGCGGTGCCATGCTTGTCTCGGGACTCGAGTCTGGAGCCAGTGCTGGAGTGGTCTCATATGCATCAACCCCAGCGGCGTGACCGCCGCGGAGGATGCCATATGCCCCAGGAGCCTCTGGAAAAGTTTTAGAGGGACCACTGTGCCTGGCTTGAAGGAAGCGAGGCAGTCCAGCACCAACTGAGCACACTCGCTCGTGAGACGTGCTGTCATTGAGACTGAGTCTAACTCCAACCCGAGAAAAGAGATGCTCTGAACCGGAGTGAGCTTGCTCTTTTCCCAGTTGACCTGAAGCCCCAAGCGGCTGAGGTGCCGGAGCACCTGGTCTCTGTGTGTGCATAGTAACTCTCGAGAGTGTGCTAGGATGAGCCAGTCGTCGAGGTAGTTGAGAATGCGGATGCCGGCTACTCGTAGCGGGGCAAGGGCCACCTCTGCGACTTTCGTGAAGATGCGAGGGGACAGAGACAGGCCGAAGGGGAGGACTTTGTACTGAAACGCCTGGCCGTCGAACGCGAACCGTAGGAAGGGTCGGTGTCATGGCAGAATTGAGACGTGGAAGTACGCGTCCTTCAGGTCCACCGCTGCGAACCAATCTAGATGCTGAACGCCAGCCAGAATATTTCTCTGCGTAAGCATTTTGAACGGGAGTTTTAACAAGGCCCGATTGAAAACTCGCAAGTCCAGGATTGGTCGTAAGCCGCCGCCTTTCTTGGGTACAATGAAGTAGGGGCTGTAGAAACCCCTTCCTCATTTCGGTTGGAGGGACGTGCTCTACCGCGCCCTTGGCTAAGAGGGTCGCGATTTCCATGCGCAGGGAACTGGCGTGCTCGCCGTGTACTGCGGAAATGCGGACGCCCCTGAAGGTGGGGCGGGAGCCGGGCAAACTGAATTGCGTAACCGAGTCGAATGGTCCGGTGCAGCCAGCGTGATGCGTTGGGAAGCGAAAGCCACGCTTCCCAGCTCTGCGCTAGGGGCACCAAAGGGACGAGTATTTTGGACGTACCCGGCGGGGCCTCGCAGCGGGGCGGAACAGGTAATGCAGCGTCGGGCGGCTTCGTTGCGGCCTGAGGCTGAGGTGCTGAGAATAGACTCAAAGCACTTACCTTGCTCCGCACGCCCGGCAGGGGGCGGGTTCTTGACTGAGGAGGAGGTCTGATGTTGGCGTCCTCTGGACTCGTCTGAACCGGCCGGCCGGGGGACAGTCGTGGGCAGGCGGAAGGCGGGAACGCCGCGTCCGGTGTACCGGGACTGTTGTGATCTGAAAGCACATTGCCGTGAAAACGGCATTTGCGGGCCAGGTGACCCAGAGGCAAAGGAAATAGCTCTTTTATTGAGAATGTGGGTACCACAGCCCCCGTCAGGGGGTGTGGCAAATGAAAAAACAAAGGATTCTCCTCCCGGCCCTCCACCGGGGGACGGAGCGGTCTTACCACCTCCGGAGCTACCGTCTTCGGCTCTGGGTCGGCTGTCTCAGGAATTCTTGGGAGCCTTCTGGGTCCTGGAGGGGGTTCGTGAGACGGGGTGTGCACCGCCTGTGGAGTGCTCGACGCTGGGGCTGAGAGCTGGGCCCGGGTTGAGGCGGAGCAGGAGCTGGTTTCCTCGCAGGGGGACGCCCTCGGCGGGCAGACGGGGCAGGGCCCGTAGCGGCAGGTCTGCGGCGGGGCATGATGTCCGAAATGGCCTCCGTCTGCTTCTTCACCGCGGAGAACTGTTGGGCGAAGTCCTCGACGGTGTCACCGAAAAGGCCAATCTGGGAGACAGGTGCGTCCAGGAAGCGGTTTTTGTCAGCCTCACGCATCTCGACCAGGTTGAGCCAAAGATGGCGTTCCTGGACCACTAGGGTGGCCATCGTCTGTCCGAGTGCCTGCGCTGTGGCCTTCGTCGCTCTCAGGGCAAGGTCGGTCGCTGAGCGCAGTTCCTGCAGCACATCAGGATCAGGTCCACCCCCGTGCATGTTTCTGAGAGCTTAGGCCTGGTGGACTTGCAGGAGGGCCATCGCATGCAGGGCGGAGGCAGCGCGTCCAGCCGTAGTGTAGGCCTTCGCGTTAAGCGAGGATGTTGTCCTACAGGGCTTGGATGGGAGTACGGGGCGACCCCGCCAGGAGGTAGGGCTACCGGGGCATAGATGGTGCGCAACTGCCCTATCAACCTGGGGAATCACGTCGTACCCGTGGCGCTCTCCGTCGTCGAGGGTGGAGAGAGTGGAGCGGGTGGCACCTAGACGAGCGGAGAGCGGAGCTCTCCACGTAGACATCAGCTCATCATGCACCTCCGGGAAGAAAGGGACCGGGGGGATGCGAGGCTGCGAACGGCGCGCTGCCCCCAGGAACCAATCATCCAACCGAGAAGGCTGTGGGGAGGATGGAGGGTTCCAGTCCAACCCCACGCTCAAGGCGGCCCGGGCAAGCATGTCGGACATCTGAGCATCGGCCTCAGCCTGGGCCTGCTGGCCCAAAGGCGGCAGTCCAGGGGAGTCCTCGGCATCAGACACCGCACTCTCTGATGCAGCGGCGAGCTCATCTGCTTCGGACTCGGGAGGATAGACAGCCGGGCCGTGAGGTGAGCCACTATCGCCGCGAGCGTGGACGGAGACCAGCGAGCGTGTCGGGGAACGGGAGGTTCGCGGGGGGCTTCCCGGCGAAACTGCACCCGCTGCCGCCCCCAAATCGCCCCCAGCGCCAACCGCACCGTCCTTAATCCCGTGGGAAGAAGGAGCAATGCGGGGTGCAGCTGGGGTGGCTGGCTTTCTGTTGAAAGCGAGCCGCGACCACAATGTGGTCATGGTCATGTTCTCGCAGTGAGAACATGAACCATCCACAAACGCCGCCTCGGTGTGATCGCGGCCCAAACACACGAGACAGCGCCTGTGGCCGTCTGAAGCAGAGAGCACTCTACCGCATCCAGGAACGACACAGGGGCGGAAAGGCATCTTGAAAAAGACGCGTCCTTAAAAGGACGTTCAACGCCGCTGTGTTTGCTCTTTTAGAAAAAATTACTCTTTTAGTAAAAAACTCTTTTAATACACAGTGTGTGTGTGTGTACGTGTCTGCGCTGTCGAAGCGCTCAGGGGCAACAATGCACGCCGTGCACTGAGAAGGAGAAAGCCGCTGTTGTGCGCCGTCAAGATCCAACAGCATGCAGATCGTCAGAGGAAAACAGGAACGTTTAAGTGGCGTGTAACTCGCAGCAAACTGCAGACAGACCATCGGCTCCGAAGAAATTTTGAACTCCCGTATTTGCCCCGCTTAAATACCCGTATGTCCGGGGGCGGGGTATGCAAATACCGACTGCCAACTCCCATTGGCCCTTTTCAATAAGATCAGAGGTGAATATCGGCGCTCAAGAGAGACCCCTAGTGTCGCTTCTCCGACACAACGTGGAGAGAGCGACAGAAGGGGAATCAATAATATGTTTTAATGTGCTGCTCAAAAGAGGTTCCATGATCTCTTTAAATAAACAATTTTATTATATCTTAATATATAGGTCTTATAAATTAAATTATAATATATAAGTCTTCACTCACTAAATATAATATTTTCCTTGTGAAGGGCACTTTAAGTTGGAGCAAGAGATACAGGGGGAGTAATTCATTGCATCAGAGATGTCACTTTACTCACAGCTGATTGGTTCAGTGTCAGTCTGCGATCTGTAACCAAGAATAAAACCTGCTCCAGAGCAGGTTAGCCATGTAGAATAAGTTGCTATGACAATGAACACCCGTAAAAACCGACCCGCCTTCTTGAGGCCGAAAAAACTGAATTTGCTAACTAAATTCAATGTACCTGGGTAGCCACTGATACCGGCTTTGTGCAATAGGCCTCTCATCTGCTGTTGTTCAAACAGTAAGAAAGTCCCGCCCCCAACTGATGCCATTAGTTGAGTAAAGCTGTTGGGTAACTGGATAAACTGGATTTTTTTAGTGCCACACAGACTCATAATTGTCTCTGCATATTAAGCTGGGAAATATTATAACAACAAAAGTTACATACTTCTGCTTTAAATCAGTATAAAGTTGATTCATTATACCAGAATAGACATGGTCTGCCACTGGCCACGACATGATACACAGGGTGAAATACTCGCTCAATTCACTGACTTATGCAGCCGAACTGCTCCGTGTTACAGCTCCCCGTAACTGGGAGAATGGGATGAGAAAAGCTGACTTTGGATCAGTGGCACCGAGTAACGTTATACATCGATTGTGTACGCAGAGAAAATGTCTTAGTTTCCAAAATATATTCTGCATTTTTGTTATATAATAAACAAGTAGATTGATTTTGGTAGCATTAAAAAGGATTCCATTCGGGGGCGCTAGTGCGCATGTGTAGGATGTAGACGTGTTTAGCTTGTGCTCTCCACCGCAACTTATGCAAAATCACAGAACACCACGATAAAACTGTCCAAGAGCTGATATTTTTGCTCGCTCACCTATTTCATCCGTTGAACTCCGCTAATTTGAAAATGTCGCGGCAAAGAAACCCTCCTGGGAAGTCCAAGACCATAGATGGAGACATCAGCAGTGCTAATGCTAACGGGGACAGTGCTAGCGGTAGCCGCTCCAACGAGCCCTCTGCTAAACCTCCGACTACCGCTTCAGATACCATGTCCATAGACAAAACCCACATGTACGAGATGTGCAAGGAAATTTGAAAGGGAATGTCAGAGACGATTCTGGGGAGACTCGATGAACGCTTTGATGCCTTTGACACCCAATTTCAGTCTGTGCTCTCGGTGCAAACTGACATGCAAAAACCGCATGGTCAGTCAAGAGCAAACGACCAGTGCACTCGAAGAGCGTGTTGAAGTGCTTGAAGCTAAGTGTACAGATTTAACAAAATACACCAGCCAGCTTCAAACCAAATTACTGGATTTAGAAGCACGGTCCCGCAGACACAACATCAAGATTGTTGGTATAAAAGAAAATTTAGAAGAAGGAAAACCAACTGATTTTGTTTCCAAACTTATTCCCGAACTGCTGGGTAAACAGCACTTTTCACATCCAGTGAAAGTCGATCGTGCGCATCGCTCTCTGCAACCTAAACCAGCATCGGGTGGCAAGCCGCGCACCATCATGGCTCATATTCATCATTTTCAGGTGAAGGAGCTAATTCTACGCCTCAGCTGAGTACAAAGGAAACAAAGTTCTGATTTTCCCTGACTATACCAGCGAAGTGATGAGCCAGCGCCGTGCCTTCCGAGACGTGATGAAAGCCCTGAGAGACGGAGGAATTAAACATCACCTGCGCTACCCGGCCAGGCTTCATGTTTACTGGGACGAGGAGGAGAATACCCCGGAGGTTTTCAGTGATCCAGCGGCAGCTGAAGCGGCTCGTTCATTGAAGGAACATAGCGCCTCGGCAGTTGGCTAAGAATGTGATGATCATTTTTGCTTTCTATAATAATGAACTGTCCAGACACATGACAACTATTAATACACCAAGGCGCAGGACAATTTCTTTTAAAGGCCTATTTTACTTTGTTTTCAAGTGTGTTACTAGCTTTCAATTTTCAAACTTATATTTATGTTGTGGTGGAGGGCGCTACATGGGTTACATTTACATTTACATTTATTCATTTGGCAGACGCTTTTATCCAAAGCGACTTACAAAAGAGGAAGAACATCAGCGAATCATCTTAGGGAGACAGTGGTACAAAAAGTGCCATATTACAAAGTTTCACTATCATCAGAATAGTATACAAAACAGATTTAAGTGCAACAAGAAATGTAAATAATTTTTTTTTTTTTTTTTTTGTGACCGGTTAAGTGCTTTTGGAAAAGATGTGTTTTTAACCATTTTTTGAAGATAGAGAGTGAGTTAGCTTCCCGGATTGAGTTGGGAAGGTCATTCCACCACCGTGGTATGATGAAACTGAAAGTCCGGGAAAGTGTTTTGGTGCCTCTTTGTTTTGGTACGACAAGGCGACGTTCCTTAGCCGACCGCAGGCTTCTGGTGGGAACGTAGCACTGCATAAATGTTTTTAGGTATGCTGGAGCAGACCCAGTGACTGTTTTATATGCCAGCATCAGGGCCTTGAATTGAATACGTGCATGAACCGGCAGCCAGTGGAGAGAGACAAAGAGTGGTGTAACATGTGCTCTCTTAGGCTCATTAAAGACCAGGCGTGCTGCTGCATTCTGGATCATTTGCAGGGGTCTAATAGCACATGCAGGAAGGCCTGCAATGAGAGCGTTACAGTAGTCCAGTCTAGTTATGACAAGGGACTGAACGAGCAGTTGTGTGGCATGTACAGAGAGGAAGGGTCTTATCTTCCTGATATTGTAGAGTGTAAATCTACATGATCTTGCAGTTTTTGAAATGTGGTCTGTGAAATTTAGCTCATCATCAATGGTTACCCCTAGATTTCTGACCATTTTGGAAGGCGCAACTGTAGTTGGACCCAGCTGCACGGTGATGTTGTGTTCAACAGCCGGGTTGGCTGGAAAGACAAGGAGTTCGTTCTTGGCAGGGTTGAGTTGAAGGTGGTGTTCCTTCATCCAGGCTGAGATGTCTGCCAGACAGGCAGCGATTCGAGCGGTCACTGTGGTGTCGTTGGGCTGGAAAGACAAGTAGAGTTGCGTGTCATCAGCGTAGCAGTGGTAAGAGAAACCATGTGACTGAATGATGGGTCCCAGTGATGTTGTGTATATGGAGAAGAGAAGTGGCCCAAGCACTGATCCCTGAGGTACCCCAGTAAGTAACTGGTGTGGCTTGGATACTTCCCCTCTCCATGCTACCTCAAAGGACCTTTCTGAGAGATAAGAGTTGAACCAGTCAAGCACAGTTCCAGTGATACCCAGTTTAGAGACTGGGTATCAACCATCAGATCCTACTCTCTTGGAGAGGAGGAGTTTAGAGACCTCAGTGTCAGTTAAAGGAGAGAACATAGGGAAAGAAGGGTTGCATACAGGAGCCAGGTGTTTGACAGGGTGTGGTGCTGTGAATGTATTGCTGATGGCTGTAACCTTATCAGTAAAAATTGTGGCGAATATATCTGCTGTCAGTGATGTGTCAGGTGGTGGAGGGGATTGATCTTGGTCTGGTAATATGAAGTTTTTGCAGTTTTAACGTTATTTGAAAAAGTTGCAAGCAGAAGCTGATATTTACCTAGATCAGCTGGATCTTTAGATTTCCGCCATCTCCTCTCAGCTGCCCTGAGATCAGTCCGATGTTCACGAAGGACGTCAGACAGCCAGGGGCTGGGTGGTGTAGTCCGTGCTGGTCTAGAGGAGAGAGGACAGATGTTGTCTAGACAGGTTGTTAAAGTAGAGCTAAGTGTGTCTGTGGCAGTGATTACATCAGCGTTTCTCAATGGGGGTGGTACCGCCCCCTAGGGGGCGTTTGGACAGTGTTGGGGGGCGGTGTGAACGAGGCAGCAGAGAGGGGGGCGCTCAAGCACAAATGGGGGGCGTTACTCAGAGGTACTCAACAGGCGACCTGCGCAAAAATCTTTTCAGCTCTTCTCCTTAGCCTGTGTCTGTGGATTACTGCTGCCACTTCACCAGGAGGATATGCCAGGAGAGCCGCTTCCTAAGTTACACATGCTTTTAAGAGGCGGAGAATTTTCAGCGCAAAATAGAGGCGCGCTATTTCTGTACATAACGCGGAATACATAATTAGGCGCAGTTTACGCTTCCCCTCCCATCTATTTATGTGACACTCCCACTTTCCCCTTGTCCATCCCATGAATGCATATGCATGACACGAAAAGCGCATTTTGCCATTTTCAATTGCGACAGGCAATCTGCGCTTTCATCTCGGTGCGCCCCGTTCGTACATACCTCGCCATGGTTTTATGCGCACTTTGCGAAACAAATACGCCTTAACTGGGTGCAAAAGCGTTAGTACATCTGGCCCGGAGAATTTTAATTGTAATGTGATGATCGGGTGCGGATATCTAATCGGAGAAAATCATTGGTGATGGTGAGTTTGTTTTTAACAGCTGATTCGGGTGACGTTAGAGCTGATCCGCGCATCTCTACTCTGCAATGTGTAATTGGCCGATGGGAATAATAAAGTCATAATAATATAAATATTGATTTTATATTAGATGTCTTTTTGCAGTTATTCACCTAGTATAATAATAGTAACTTAAGTTCTCTCCCTCGTGTCCCGCAAAATCAGGTCTGCTGACCTGCAACAGAGCAATAGCCAGGTGGTCACCCTACGTTACTCACTGTTATTCATCACAACGTTTAAGCCTCTGACAACACATACAATGTTCATTTGAATGTAAAATAAAATTATGTCTGTGCAAATTAATGAATTCATATTTAAATGTTGCTAATAACCCACTCGGCTAGTTACCGGCAAATGATCTCCATAGCAACGCCTAAAAACAAATGCCGCAGCTGTCAGAGTGGTAGAAAGAATGTGTCCAATCAAAATGTACACAAGTTTCGCGGTTTTTAATATGTCCAATCAAAATGCACACAAGCACAATTACATAGGCTAAAATAATTTTGATATCAAAACACATTTAAACATCATGGCAGAAAACAAGAAGAAGTGCAGACAGTATAGTGTTGAGTACATTAGGTATGGCTTTATTCCCTCACCAACGAACATCCAGCTCCTGATGTGCCTGCTTTGCCAGCAGGTTTTCTCTAACGAGGCAATGAAACCGTCCCGTCTAAAGGAGCACCTAACTAAAATTCACCCCAATAAGGCATCCAAGGATGCTGCGTATTTCCAGAACCTCAAGGAGCAACTTTCAAAACAGTCCATCTCCAAGATGTTCGCTAGGAAGGTAAACCAGACAGAGAGTGGGTTACTGGCCTCCTATAACATCTCTCTCTTGATAGCGAAGTCGGGGTTGCCATTTACAGTGGGGGAGAAGCTGGTTATCCCAGCGATTAAAGAGGCCATCTCCACCATCATGGAGAGAGACTCATCGCCAGTGATGCAGGCCATCCCGCTCAGCAATGACAGTGTGGCTCGGAGAATAAAGGAGATGGCGCTGGATACAGAGCAGCAGTTGTGTGCCACACTGCGTGAAAATCCATTCAGTATCCAGCTGGATGAAACCACGACAATAGATAATAATGTTCTGCTGATGGCGTATGTGCGTTATATGTCTGAGAGAGATGTGGCCGAGGACGTTTTGTTTGCCAAATATCTCTTCACTGACACACGAGGGGAGACGATCTTCAGGGCTCTGAGTGACTACCTGCTGGAGAACTCTATTCCGATCGCCAACATCCTCGCCTGTGCCACAGATGGAGCTCCCGCTATGGTTGGCAGGTACTGTGGCTTCGCAACTTTGTTAAAGGAGCGTGTGCCGCAGGTGTTAACAGTGCACTGCATGTTGCACCGTCACAATTTAGTGGCCAAAAATATAAGTCCTTCTCTCCACCAGTCTCTGAACATCGCTGTCAGGGCCATAAACAAAATTAAGGTCCATGCTCTGAACGACCGGATCTTCAGGCAGCTGTGCGAGGAGAACATTTATGCATTTATGCATTTTGGCAGACGCTTTTATCCAAAGCGACTTACAGTGCACTTATTACAGGGACAATCCCCCCGGAACAACCTGGAGTTAAGTGCCTTGCTCAAGGACACAATGGTGGTGGCCGTGGGGTTAGAACCTATGACCTTCTGATTAACAGCCCTGTGCTTTAGCCACTACGCCACCACCACTCCGGAGAACGATGAAGCGTTTCAGCGCTTGCTGCTCCACACCGAGGTACGCTGGCTATCCAAGGGCAACTGTCTGGCTAGGCTATGTGAGTTGTTCACAAGTGTCCTGGAGTTTCTTGCTGGTGCCGACACAGCTCTAAGGGACACGCTGTGGTCCTGTCATGGTGACATCTTTTACCTGGCAGATTTCTTCAGGAAGATGAATGAAGTGTCACTCAAGCTCCAGGGAGATGCCGTGACACTGGTCCATTCAAAGGCCACCATCTGCAGTTTCCTCGCCAAGCTGGAGCTGTACAAACAAAATTTGAGCAGGCGCCAATTTAATAATTTCCCTCAGCTGGCCAAGGTAGCCTATTATTATTAGTAGTAGTATTATTATTAGGTATATTTTAATTTACAAAGGCAGCCTAAAAATAATCTCAGTAACGTTAACTGCCTTTCTGTACTTACATTCAGGTGGTTGATGAGCTGACCGACAACCACCTGCTGCGTTACACCGATCACTTGAGAGCAGTGAAGGCGGACACGGAGATCCGTTTCAGGGACCTCGACCAATTAGATGTCCCTGAGTGGGTGATGGAGCCATTTCAAGTGGATGTGTCCAGGAGTGAGGACGAAATTCAAGAAACTCTCATCGACCTCCAAAATGATGAGGAGGCCAAGTCAACCTTTCGCACCTGTGGCTGGCGTGTCATGTGGGCCATGCATGGTCAGCGTTTCCCTCTTTTGTGGAAGAGGACTCGTCTTCTGCTCCTTGCTTTTCCGACGTCATACCTTGTTGAGCAGGGGTTCAGTCAAGCTTTGCACATGCAGACGAAAGCAGCCGTCTCAATTTGGTTACCTCAGGCGCACTCCAGCTCAAGCTGACATCATTGTGTCCTGATGTTAAAAAGTTGGCTGCCAGTCACCAAGCTCAGGGCTCACACTAATGACCGTAATTAATAAAAAAAAGTGGCTGTTTTTGACGTCGTTTTTTCTTCGGTTCAGTTCAGGTGGCCGAGCTGTTGTCGTCTTTGTTCGTCATTTGAAATCAAATGACCGTTTGTAGGCTATTCAAATTTGAAGCCTAGTATATATTGCCTAATTGAGTGCGTGAACGACCGCTGCTTTTTCATTGGCCATTTAGGTTAGTTACGTTATTGTTCACGTGATTGGTTCATCTTAAAAAAATTTGTGTGTGAGCCTGAATTTGTTTGAATTTCTAAATACATTTGCAATACCTATCAAACAATCCATGTGTTTTTGCACTTTTTTCCAAACACAATATTACTCAACTTGAGGCTTTTACATGTAGTTTAAATACAATAAGAAACTTCTTTTTCAGTTTTTTTTTTACCAAAAACTCAGGCTTCAGGTATCAGTGTTGCAATTGTTTGGCTGTAATAGTATTTCTGAAGTGTTTTTTTTTTTTTTTTTTCTGGGGGCGTTAAGAGGATCATGAAGAGGTCAGGGGGGCGTTTGTTCAAAAAAGGTTGAGAACCACTGGTTTACATCAAGCATGGAAAATACATTTATTGTGGGAAGAGAGGCAGAGACATCAGTGGAAAGGCGAGAGGGTGAGAGGGAACGGAGGTTACGGCGAAAGGAAAACAAAGGTGGGGTCGGTTTTACAATGGATGGGAGAATCATGTTGAATTGAACAAAGTTGTGATCAGAGACATGTAAAGGTGTAACAAGAATATTAGAGGTGGTACAGTTACATGTAAAAATGAGGTCCAGCTGGTTGCCCGACCTGTGAGTTGCTGTGGTGTGTAGTCTTTCCAAGTCAAATGAGGCCAGAAGAGTATTCAGTTCAATGGCCTGGGGTTTGTCTTGGTGTATGTTGAAATCACCAAGAACCACAAGTGGCCTGCCATCCTCTGGCAAGGAGGACAGCAGGACATCCAATTCCTCAAGAAAGCTTGTCAGCTGACCTGGGGGTCGATAGATGACAACAACATGTAATTTTGTGGGTTGCATTGTAGTAATGGCATGGAATTCAAAAGATGTATTGTTACATAGTGAAGCCTGTGGTGAAAAAGTCCAGTTATTATGAATGAGCAAACCTGTTCCCCCACCCCTACCAGTATGTCGAGGGGTGTGGGAGAAGGAGAAGTTGTTGGAGAGAGCAGCAGGTGTTGCTGTATCCTCAGGACGTATCCATGTCTCTGTCAGTGCCAGGATGCTGAGGGTGGACTGCGTGGCAAAAGCTGGAATGAAGGCAGCTTTGTTCACAGCAGACTGGCAGTTCCAGAGTCCCACTGAGAACGAGAGTGGAGCAGGTGTTGGGCCTACTATTTGTCCAGCTACTATTTGTCCAGCAGCTCCTGTTTTGACCAAGAGGGGAAGATACGCGTCAGGTTCGGGGGACGCGGAGGTGAGGGGGGGGTTGTGGGACTGTGTTGTTGTTCTTGTTCGGCTCAGATGCACGTTTTATTCACTCGTATTCGGTATTGCAGCAGCATTTATATTTTTTCGCATTTTTTCAAAATGATTCAAGTACAAGGTAAAATGCAAGTAGGAGGCAGAGATTTACAACTAATTTGATGGAACGTGAAAGGGCTTGGTAGTGTAGTCAAAAGGGAGAAAGTCTTTAAACATCTGAAAGCTCTTTCTGCGGATATCATTTTTTTACAAGAGACCCATATCAAAACAACTATGCAACATAGGTTAAAATGTAATTGGGTATCTCAGATATACCAGTCGCCATTTACCTCACACGCCCGTGGTGTGGCAATATTGTTTCGAAAAAATATCCCATTCCAGGTAACTTCTGTTAACAATGATCCTCTTGGTAGATATTTATTGGTCTCTGGTACTTTAAACTCATTCTCATTAACCCTGCTTAACATATATGGTCCGAACACGGACGAGCCCAATTTTTTCAGAAAGGTTTTTGATCTGCTTCCAGACGATAGTGATTCAAACATAATAATAGCTGGGGATTTTAACTGCTATCTAGATCCTTTCTTAAATAGATTATCTACATGACCAGCACCTGGAATTGCATCTGTAAAGCTTCTAAACAACCTCTTGAAAACTAGAAATCTAGCAGATATTTGGAGGATTCAGTATCCTACAAACAAAGAATATTCATTTTACTCAAATGTTCACAAATCCTACAGTAGGATTGATTACTTTTTGACTAGCTCTAACCTTATTTCTCAAATCACCAATTCCAAATACCATAATATTTTGATTTCTGACCACAGCCCCTTAGCAATATCATTAAATATTTCCCTCCCAAAACAGGCTTATTCTTGGCGTTTTAACCCAAATCTTCTAAGTGATGACAACTTTTTTAAGAATATAACCTCTAAATTGAAAGATTTTATAGAATCAAATGATAATGGTGAAGTGTCCGACTTGACCTTATGGGAAACATTAAAAGTCATTTTGCGTGGTGATATAATCTCCTACACCAAAAGGAAAGAGAGATGAGACTACTTGAAATTAACAACACTCTTCCTATTTTGGAAAGAGCTTACCAAAATTCTAAATCACCTGACCATTATAAAGAGATATTGAAGCTTAAATATGAATACAATGATATTATGAGTGGCCAAGTTAAGAACTTACTTTTGAAATTAAGGCAGAAACACTTTGAGCTTGGGGATAAACCAGGTAAACTGTTAACACAACAGCTTAAAGGTGCTCAGGCTTCAAGAGCAATTCGTGCTATTAAGTCTAAAACAGGCATTCTTCTAACCAATCCTGCTGACATAAACCATCGTTTCAGTGAATTATATTCTGAGTTTTACTCCTCTAAACACACTGTTTCACAATCTAATCTGAAGGATGTCTTTGACTCTATATCACTGCCTAAATTGAGTGATGCTGCTACGAGATGTCTAGATTCAGACTTTACGCTGCAGGAAGTCATAAATGCCATAAAATCATTTCCATCGGGCAAGGCTGCTGGACCTGACGGTTACTGCGCAGAATTCTACAAGAGATTTAGTGATATTCTTGCACCACTTATGCTCAGGATGATGCATAATTCTTAAAATGATGGAAAACTGCCAAAAACCCTTTATGAAGCAAACATTTCTCTAATTTTAAAAAAGGCCAGAGACGAAACCGACCCTGCAAGCTTTAGGCCAATTGCGCTTCAAAACTTTGATCGTAAAGTAATAACTAAAATCTTGGCTACTAGATTGAACAAATATTTGGCTTCTATCATCCATCTTGACCAGACAGGGTTTATTCCCGGCAGACTCTCTTTTTCTAATGTCAGGCGGCTGCTCAATACTATTTACTCTGATTTTAGTGGTACTAATGGAGCTTCTATTTTGTCCCTTGATGCACACAAAGCTTTTGATCAGGTCGAGTGGCCTTATCTGTTCGAGTCACTACGCAGATTTGGATTCGGGGAAATTTTTATCTCTTGGGTGAAACTGATATATGCAAAACCGTGCTGTTCTGGTAAAATATCAGGGTATACGATCAACTGGTCAAAGAGTGAATTTTTGCCTCTTTCCAGTACTTATTCACCAGGTTTTTTACAAAGTATTCCATTCAGAATAGTTAATGATCATTTCACCTACCTTGGTCTGACCATACCCAAGGATCCAAAACTAATATTTAAATAAAATTTCGCAGAATTTATTTCAAAATTAAAACAAAATATCGAATGTTGGAAAATTCTTCCCTTATCAATGATTGGACGCATAAACTCAATTAAAATGATCTCCCTTCCCAAATTTCTATACCTATGTCAAAATCTCCCCATTTATCTCACCGCAGCCTTTTTTAAAGACCTTGACTCAATTATCTTGTCCTATATTTGGAATGGCAAAAGTGCCAGAATTTGGAAGACACACTTACAGAAGTCTAGATCAAAGGGAGGGTTGGACCTGCCTGTATTTAAACACTATTACTGGGCTGCCAATGTTAGGGCATTAATGTTCTGGCAGCAGGGATCCCTGGATAATCAGACACTTACAACCCCTCTGTGGCTTAAAATGGAGGCCAACTCTGTGAATAATTCTTAATTGCCAGCTATGTTATTTTCCAAGTTTGAAAAGCCAGAGTCCTATAAGAATGTATGCTTTGTGGTAAAACAGTCAGTAAGAATTTTTAACCAGGTTAGGTGCTTTCTAAAACTACCAAGTACATCAGTACAAACACCTATATGTTTAAACCATTGTTTTCTGCTTCCCTGGCATGACATATCGTACCATGAGAAAGAAGGGCTTGGTTTCAGTTAATAATCTGTAAATTTGCATCATTCAACCAACTGAAAGGAGAATATAATCTCCCTAATTCCCATTTCTTTCGGTATTTGCAGGTTAGACATTACACCCAATCAAAAATTGAAGATTTTCAAAATCTACCCCTGGAGCATGACATTTATGATATTTGTAAGAGCCCTCCTTTCACCAAGCATCTTATTTCAAGAATTGTACGTCTATTTGATGACTGTATTGTTGCGCACACTGTGAAAACTAGGGATACTTGGAGGGAAGAGCTAGGTGTGGAACTATCTGAATCCATGTGGAACACCTGTTTGTCTAATATTCATTCCTGCTCTATAAACAGCAGACATCAATTAATTCAATTTAAGATTGTCCATTGCTTACATTATTCCAAAGCCAGATTACATAGAATATATCCATCAGTTTCCCCAGTGTGTGACAGATGTAATATGTCAGAAGGTACACTGTCCCATGCTTTTTGGGCCTGCTCTTCATTGGCAAATTTTTGGTCTAGAATATTTGACTGGTACTCCAAAGCATATCAGAGACCCCTTCAGCCCGAGGCTGGACTTGTTATTTTTGGCTGCTCACAAACAACAAGGACAATTCCAACTATAATGCGGCAACCACTGGAACTGGGATTGATAGTTGCCAAGAGACTGATATTGAAGGAATGGAAGTCTCCCACTCCTCCTTCCTTTCAGGTATGGGTCACTGATATGCTATCCATAATCCAAATGGATAAACTCCGCACTAATCAAATGGACACATTTTTCCGTTCTTGGAACCCATTCTTAACTAATTTTGAAAAAGCTAAACTACAGTAAACTAATTGTGTTCCTGTATTAACAACCTTTCCTCCTGCCGCTGTACTAAATGTGACTGTAAACAACTGGCAATAGCTGCATCTGAGCCCTGTTTGTTTGTTTGTTTGTTTGTTTGTTTGTTTAATTTGAAAATGTAAATAAAATATAAAAAAAAAAAAAAAAAGGATTCCATTCAAGTTGTATGAACATGCGCCTTTGAAGTTGTAGCATCGTCTGTTTGTTTAATATGTTGTTTTGACATGAGTGATGTACAGTAGCTAGCATGACCTGTAATGTCTCTTGTTTGCAATGCATGGCTTATTTCAACCTTGACAGTCACTTTTCACTCTTATTGTATTGCAAAAAAATAAATATCCTGTAAACTTTTTTTAAATCACCTTTATATAAAAAAAAGAAAGAAAGAGTCACACAGGGTTGGAGAAACACTATTTAAATTTTGGGGTGAACTATTCCTTTAAGAGGAATATTTATATTCATCAAACGTGACATGTACTTCAACGAATAACTTGGCTGATACTAGTGGATCTTTGCTTAATAACTAACTGCCCAAAAACATTAAAATAAAAAATGTATTCTCCGCCATATCTTCCTGATTGCTGACAATTGGCCTCATTCATGATACACGAGCAGAATAAATTCCTGTGTAAATCATAAAAACAGTCTTGCGTACGTTTTAGTAAGAAATCTGATTGAAATGTGTTCTGCAGTTCCCCGTCTATTGCTTACTCGACGTTGCATCAAATGAAGTGACTCAAGGTGTCTTCCTGGGACACCAAACGTACCTCTGAACCTGAGAAATGGCCAATGTCAAGTTGGCAGACAAAATTTGCATGCCTTGCCCCAGACATACGGGTATAAAGGAAAGCGGGGCAGCAAGTGCCAGTCAGAATTTTTCTTTGGAGCCAAACGGTTGTGCAACAGCAAGCTGAGTTCACCACTGTTTTACTCACCTCTACTGGTGATAAGCACGGTTTTTGGATCTTCGGCGCGTTTCCAGCTGGCATTCTCTCTCTCTGCACGCTGTGCAGTCTACGCCCCTGGGCGCTTCGACAGCACTTTCATTGCCTGAAAGAGTGTTTCTCCTCCTGAAACAGTTTATTTCCTCTAAAAGAGTTTGAGTTCCCTCTCATAAAAGAGTGTAATGTAGTCAATGGAAAGGAAGAGGCGAGAATCGGCTTGACAATATAAATAATAGTTTTAATGATAAACTTAAAAGACACAAACACTCACATGACGGACCAGTTTACTCAGTTCCCTCGCCTCCGGCCCCACGACTGCTCAGCCCCGGCAGGCCAGCACTGACGAGTTCCGAAGACGTATATCTAGGAACTCTACTTAGCCTCTAACCCGCCCACTGCCGGGTGCCACCCAAGCCTCAGGATTCTCTTCTGCCTCCCACGCGCTATTACCTGCACCCCCCCGCCGAAAAGTCCCGCCCGTTATGTCAAAAGCGATCGTCCCGTTAGTGCCCCTCACGCGGGGTTTGGATGCATGGCTTTCACTTCCCAATCCGTCGCGCTGGCTGGCCAGGACCATCCGACTCGGCTACGCGATTCAGTTTTCCCAGCTCCTGCCTCGTTTCAGCGGTGTTTGCTCCACTTCCGTGTGCGGCGAGAAAGCCAGCGCCTTAAGAGCAGAGATCACGACCATGCTCCTCAAGGATGCGATAGAGCACGTCCCTCCAGCCGAGATGGAGAAGGGTTTCTACATCCCTTACTTTATCGTACCCAAGAAAGGCGGCGGCTTACGACCGATCTTGGACTTGCGAGTTTTCAACCGGGCATTGGGACCAGGTGCTCAGGCACCTCAGCCGTCTAGGGCTTCAGGTCAACTGGGAAAAGAGCAAGCTCGTCCCGATTCAGAGTATCTCTTTTCTCAGCATGGAGTTAGACTCAGTCTCAATGACAGCGCGTCTCACCAACGAGCGTGCTCAGTCAGTGCTCAGGTGCCTCGCTCTCTTCGAGCCCGGCACAGCGGTTCCTTTAAAACAATTTCAGAGGCTCCTGGGGCATATGGTATCCTCAGCCACGGCCGCGCTTCTCGGGTTGATGCATATGAGACCGCTTCAGCACTGGCTACACACTCAAGTCTCGAGATGGGCATGGTGCCACGGCACATACCGTGTGACAATCACCCCTTCTTGCCATCAAAATTTCAACCTTTGGACAGACCTCTGCTTTCTGCGGTCCAGAGTCTCCTTGCAGCAGGTGTCCAGATGTGCCCCGCTGCCCTGGTCGCCATGCTTGTAGAGTCTCCCCTCATTAGGCTGGACCCACCATCGCACCATATCCCACATACGGCTTCACAACCCTCATGGTGTATTTGCCACAGTTTACCTCCCCCTAAACTGGGCAGGATGTGGCAATCACAGGGTATTTTCACCCTGAAAGAATAGGACAGGGAAAGACCACCTTCCCCGATGCATTTCATAGCTTTAAGATAGCCCCAGTCACTTCACGTCCTATGTGAGAGGCATAGGGCGAGAAAAGGCCGCGGCTGTTGGGCTTTTCTACCACTGTAAATGGCCGTAGCTTATTATCGGCTCCTCAGTGCAAAATCCTGAATGGCACTCGCTGCCCCGCTTCCCTTTATACCCGTATGTCAGGGGCAGGGCATGCAAATTCTGTCTGCCAACTTGACATTTGCCTTTTCTCAGGTTCAAAGGTACGTTTGGCGTCCCAGGAAGACCCCTTGTGTCACGTCATTTGGCTCAACATCTCGTTCCTTCCCCCGGGGAATGGAGGTTACAACAGTAACCATAACGTTTCCGTAGTTTCATTTACGCAACACCATTATATCTTTATACAGCAATGCATTATTTTGCATTTCTGTAAGTAAACATCACAAAAATATCAAGCTCAAGGCAAGTTCAAGTAAGTACAAGTATAATTAATTATGTGTTTGTTTAAATGTTGTTTAATTTGATAAAAACAGTTGAGGGTAAAATACATTCACATAAGACAAGTTTTCACAGTGCCACACATTTTAGGTTACAATACATTTCCTGTGTTAGTTCAACTAATGTGTCTAACTAGTGGAGTGGTGGTGGCGAAGTGGGCTAAATCACATAACAGCTAATCAGATGGTCACTGGTTCGATCCTTATAGCCACAACCATTGTGTCCTTGAGCAAGGCACTTAACTCCAGGTTGCTCCGGGGGGATTGTCCCTGCAATAAGTGCAAGTAAGTTGCTTTGGATAAAAGCGTCTGCCAAATGCATAAATGTAAATGTAAATTTATTTCCATAAGCAGTCAGCTTTAATTTATTCTATCAGATTTTCTGTGGCTCAAGTTTTCATACACTTGGATAGTTTTCAGTGGCACCTCCTTTTAAATGCTTAACATTCCACAAACTTCAACAACAAATATTCTCATAATACTTTACTGGAGAATTTACCCATTCCTCCTGACAGAACTGCTCAGACTTGCTTTTTCAGTTCAGTTCACAAATGTTCATTCAGTCAGAGCTCTGCAATGCCACCTCAACAGTTTCACTTTGTTGTCTTTAGCTAACTTTGTAGCATTGATTTGTTTTTTACACAAGTTGCTTCTCTAGATTCATTGCAAGTTCATTCATATTCATTTCCTTCAGAATACATATCATAACTGATACTGCATCAGAAGAGCCGTACTGTTGAATCATGATGCTCACCAGCTCCTCTAATGATGTTTTCTCCAGTTTACCTCTTGGGACTGGTGGAAAGTCATTCCCCTTCTGACTGAGATGCCATTTAAACCCTTTTACGTCTGCTGTTCTCAGCTCTTCCAGGAAATATAAGAGTAGATCACTATGTGTTTTACCTCCTTCTGTGTAAAAAGCTAAAGAAAATGATTGGTGATTAAAGTGTACCCTTCAGTGTATAGTGACAACACAAAAAGCACCACATATTTCAGGTATGCAAATGTGATCTATATCCCTATATTCATGAGATGTTTAAAGATTTAAATATATATTGAGAGACTGAAAATGCTGCCATTGAAGCTAAATGTAGCAAATGTTTTGCATGAAGCATTTGACAGATGCTTTTATCCAAAGCAACTTCCTGTACAGTGCATTAAAATTATACATTTGATAAGTTTGTGTGTAATGGTGACACCAGAAATTTATATACTTTTGCCCAACTGAAAATTTAATAATTATGTTAGATACATATGATGATTACATATATTTTCAAGTATTTTAAATAAATAGTATTTTCACTGATTATATATTTATATTCTTTTCCAAAATACATTTTTAATGGTAGTGTATGCTTATCCCGTAAAATAATATTAGCCATAGTATACATTTACTGGTGAAATCATATTTGGCATTATCAGGACTATCAAATATCAGGATCCTTAGCATTATTATACATTATATTCAGCTTTAAATAGTTTAATATAGCCCAATAATTTGTAAACGCAGTGCTGATTCACTCTTGCACTGAAAAGACTCATCCCGTTGCTGATTGTATTACATGCGTTTGCATGATGAGGAGAGAAAAGACATCCAGGTAGAGTTTAGTGAACTCTCCTGGGAGAAAGAGTGCACATGATCGCCTCAGTGGAGGGGAAGGGTGCTATGTAAAAGACACCAGGTCAGTCGTTCCGTATTCACGAGTTCTATGTGCTCGGACCTGAGAGAATTCGGGACGAAACCAACTCAACCAACTGAGGTTGTAGAATCTCGTAAAGGTATTGGGTGTTGCCCAGCCCACCGCTTTGCAGATGTCTGCTAGGGAGGTGCCACTGGCCAGTGCCCACGAGGATGCCACACTTCTCATCGAGTGTGCTCGAACCCACAAGGGGGTCTGATACGCCAACGTGATGACGTCTAAGACCCAGTGGGCTAGCCTCTGTTTGGAGACAGCGTTCCCTTTACGCTGTCCACCAAAGCAGACAAAGAGCTGCTCAGAACATCTAAAGGTCCACATGTAGATCCAAGAACCAAGTCCACGTGGGCCAATAGGGGACCACTAAAGTGACTTGTACTTCATCCTCCCTAAATTTGCACAACACCCGTGCAACTAGGCTCACTGGGGGAAAAGCGTACTTGCACAGCCCCCGGGGCCAGCTTTGTCGCATCTGTACCGAGGGGAGCCTCCGCTTGGGAGTACCAGAGCGGGCAGTGGGAGGTCACTTGGGAAGCAAACAGGTCTACCTATGCTTTGCCAAACTGCTCCCAAATCAGCTGGACCACCTGTGGATGGAGCCTCCACTCTCCACTTAGCGTGCCCTGTCACGACAGCACGTCTGCTGCCATGTTGATGTTGCCCTGGATATGAGTGGTGTGCAGCGACCCGAGTCGCTGCTGACTCCAAAGTAGTAGATGGCGGGAGTTGTGACGTGACGAGAGCGCACGCCGCCTTGGTGATTTATGATTTATGTACGCTTTTGTAGGCAGTTGACGTGACAACCAAGCCGGGGCCCCGTCCAGGAGTTCCCATTGCATATGGGCCCCAAGGCAGTTTGGAGGTGTCTGTCGTGACCAGAACGTGTCGGGACACCTGCTGTAGGGGGACTCTTGTCCGCAGAAAACAGAGGTCTGTCCAGGGGTCTGGCGGCAGGAGGGGGTGATGAACACAGTATGTGCCGCGGCACCATGCCCATCTCGGGACTAGAGTCTGAAGCCTGTGCTGAAGTGGTCTCATACGCATCAACCCCAGTGGCGCGACCATCACGGAGAATGCCATATGCCTCAGGAGCCTCTGGAATTGTTTTAATGGAACTGCTGTTCCTAGCTTGAACAAGGTGAGGCGTTTCAGCACCGACTGCGCACACTTGTTGATTAGGCATGCTGTCATTGAGATTGAGTTTAACTCAAGAAAAGAGATGCTCTGAACCGGGCGAGTTCGCTTTTTTCCCAGTTGACCTGAAGCCCTAGACAGCTGAGGTGCCTGAGCACCTGGTCCCTGTGGGCGCACAGTAAATCTCGAGAGTGGGCCAGGATGAGCCAGTCGTTAAGGTAGTTGAGTAAATTGATGCCCACTTCCCTTAGCGGGGCAAGGGCTGCCTCTGTGACCTTCATAAAGTCACAAGGGGACAGGGACATGCTGAAGGGGAGGACCTTGTACTGATACACCTGGCCGTTGAACGCAAACCGTAGGAAGGCTGGATGTCGTGGCAAGATAGATACGTGGAAGTACGCATCCTTCAGGTCTACAGCTGCGAACCTATTCTGATGCCAGACGCATGTTAGAATGTGTTTCTGTGTGAGCATCTTAAACGGGAGTTTGTTTAAGGCCTGGATGAGGACTCGCAGGGCCAGGATTGGTCGCAAGCCACTGCCTTTATTTGGTGCGATGAGGTAAGGGCTGTAGAAACCTTTCTTCATCTCGGCTGGAGGGACAGGCTCTATGGCATCTTTGATTAAAAGGGTTGCGATCTCTGCACGTAGGGTGCTGGCGTCTTCGCCATGCACTGAGGTAAAGTGGATACCGCCGAAAGGGTGCGGGGGCCTAGTGAACTGAATCACGTTGCCGAGTCGGATAGTTCTGGCCAACAAACGTGATGGACTTGCAGCGGGGCAGAGTAGGTAGTGTTGTGTCGGGAGGCAAAAGCACTTCCCGAGGCTTTGGTGCTGATAAAAGACTCAAAGCATTTATCTTGCTCTGGGGTCCGCGTCCGGGGTGCCAGTACTGCCGATGTTTGGCACCGGGTTGCCGTGAGAACGGCATTTCTGGGCCAGATGACCCAGGGAATAAGGAAGTAGCTCTTTTATTGAGAATGTGGGTACTGCAGCCCGAAACTGCCAGGCACTCGACGCTGGGGCTGAGAGCTGGGCCCAGGTTGAGGCGGAGCTGCCTGACGTTTGGAGGCCACAGGGGGACGCCCTCGACGAGCAGATGGAGCACTGCTCACGCTGGAACTACGGCGAGACATGATGTGAGAGATGGCCTCCGTCTGTTTCTTCACCGCCAAAAACTGCTGGGGGAAGTCGTCGACGGTGTCACCGAATAGGCCAAGCTGTGAGATGGGGACATTGAGAAAGTGGGCTTTGTCGACCGTCCGCAGCTGGACCAAGTTCAGCCACAGGTGACGTGCCTGCACCACAAGGGTCGCCATCGCCTGCCCGAGTGATCGTGCTGTGACCTTCATCAAAGTCGGTTGCAGAGCGCAGTTCCTGCAGCACGTCGGGGCATTGAAAGGTGCCCTCCACAACCTCGTCAGCTCATTTTAAGCCTCCGGGAAGAAAGGGACCGGGGGGAGGGGGGGCGTGGTTGTGAGCAGCGCCCGGACCTGAGGAACCAATCTTCTAGCCGTGAGGGCTTCAGGGAGGACGGAGGGTTCCAGCCCAACCCCACGCTCACAGCGGCCCTGGCAAGCATGTCGGCCATCTGGGTGTCAGCCTCAGACTGAAGGCGGCAGCCCAGTCGAGTCTTCCGCGTCAGACGCCGGAACGCTCTCCAATATAGCGGTGAATTCATCATCCAACTTGGCGGGTCCGAAGGAGAAGTCAGACTTGTCGTGAGGCGATCCGCTCTCACCTCGAGCCCGGACGGAAGTCAACGAGCGTGCCGGGGGTGGGTGGTTCGTGGGGATTTACCCAGCGAAACCAAGCTGCAGCCATCCCCAAATCGCCTCCATCGCCAGCCGAGTCGTCCTCAATCCCGTGGGAAGAAGGAGTGACATGGGGGGTGGCTGAAGTGGCGTTCCTTTTTAGGAAGGAAAGTCACGACCGCAATGTTGCCATGGATAAGTTCTCGCAGTGAGAACAAGAACCATCCACAAACGCCGCCTCAGTGTGATCCACACAACGCAGTGTCTATGACCGTCAGGAGCAGCGAGATATCGTCCGCATCCAGGAACTACACAGAGGCGGAAGGGCATCTTTAAAAAGACGCATCCTGAAAAGGACGTGCAATGCCAGCTGTGTTTGCTCTTATAGAGAAATTATACTTTTTTGGTGAGGAAAATAAACTCTTTCAGAAGCGCTGTCGAAGCGCCCAGGAAACTTTATCTACTGGGTGTCGCTGTTTAAGAGACGACTTCTACAAACATTAAGTTAATATTTAGTCATATTTTATTTATTTTATTTGAGTACAGTCATTTATTTTGCTCACTCAAATTTTTTTAGGAGACTTTGCCTGCCTTTGAGAAATCATGACTGTTTGTATGATATGCCTTCCTAATTCTGAACATGTTTGTCGAGAATGGAGAAAAGGAGATGGAGTGTCCATTTACGTTCATGATAGTGTGCAGTTTTGTATCAGGTGTGGCCTTACATTTGCATTACGTAATGCTGGCTCTCTTTGTTTATTTATTGAAATGTCTTCTTGTTCAATATTTGATGGTCTAGAAGTTATAATTGGATTTACAAATAGTTTGAATGAAAAATTGCCATTAACTTTGGATCATATACAGTAAATAATGAAAAAAAATTTTTTCTTTTAGCAGATTATAATTGTATTTTCTAGATAAGGCTAACTATTTTATATCTCACTTGCTAAATAATTTCCATGATATTTACCTTTATCCCCTTATTTATAAACCAACTAGAGTTACTAGCTCCTCTGCTACTGTTATTGATAATATTTGTACCAAATCTTTGAGTTTCACGTTAAAATCAGGGATACTGCTTACTTGTATTTCTGAAGTGATTCTGATTTAAAAGGAAGATTGAGGGTATTTCATGGGACAATGTGTTTAAATATTGGATGCTGAATAAGCTTATCTGTCTTTTATATCAATATTCAACTCTGCTTTTCATTGCTGTTTTCCATTAGTCACTCCCAAAAATAAAATGGTTAAATGATTTAATATATAAACATTGGTTTACACCAGGTATTTATGAGTGTTCAATTCTGAAGAATTGATTGTATAAAAGTTCTCATTAATCCCACACCTCTCGATTAAGCAATTCGTAAAAATCATACAAAAACAAATTCACTCATTTGTTAAGAACAGGCAAAAAAATATGTTTTAATTAGGGCTGTCGATTTAACGCATTAATTCGGTGTGATTAATTTGACAAAAAATAACGCATGAAAAAATTTACGCAATTAATCGCACTTCCCCTGGACCATAATAAGGAAGACTCCTGAGAAATGCAAGCTTGTAGTAACACCTGTTTACTCCAGAGAGCAGTAAGTGAAATTTCAGCTGTATGAGCAACGCACAGTTTATACAGTGAGGAAAACACTTCAGTTGGCAGAACAACACAAACACGCGTTACGTTCTTGCGTTCAAAAAACTTGAAGGAGCGCAAATGCGAACTAAGGGATCTCAAGATGTGTTTAAAGATTGAGTATTAAACTATATTTAACTTGAAACAGTGAACTAAACATTTTATGTTTATGATGCAACGCACCCGAGATGCTACACAAGCATATCTGACGAAGGTGTAAATTGACGGCTCCCAAATTGAACTGTGTGTCAATGATTGACTTATGATCAATAATATGGTAGTAAACAATACATTGTATTCTAAAGTTGCTTTTTGTCTTATCAATGATTAACTCTTCTGTTACAAGAATATAATGCATTTTAATTATCTGAATATTTTTTATTTTACATATATAAATATATATATATAATTTTGTCAATATTTAAAAGATAATTATGTATAATTATACATTGATATAAATATGTATAATCATTATATATTGAATTATTGTTATATAAGGGGCTTTCTTAGCAAATATTTGTATATGCGATTAATCATGATTAATTAATCGGGACACCATGTAATTAATGTGATTAAAAATGTTAATCGATTGACAGCCCTAGTTTCAATACATTTGAAGTACTAATAACACCAAATCCACATGGAGGGTTGTAAAACTCCTAAACAAAAAAGTCATTCTCAACTCTAGCATAACAATTTACAGGAATGTTACGCATAATATTGAATACCACAAAATTGTTCGGGCAGTGGTAGCTCAGCGGTTGAGGCTCAGGGTTACTGACCAGAAGGTTCAAGCACCAGCACCATCCAAGATGCCACTGTTGGGCCCTTGAGCAAGGCCCTTAGCTCCAGGGGTGCTGCTGACCTATGTGAAATAGGTATGTGAAAACTAATAAATTTCACTGTATATATGCAAACAACTGTGAGTATAATGTGTGACCAAAATAAAGGATTCTATAAATATAATTTAGATTTGTCCTGCCTTTTCTTTAAAGGGGACATATTATGTAAAATCCACTTTACACTCAGTGTGTGTAGACAACCACAATATATGGTAAAAGACCATAACCTTGTTTCTTTCGCCTCCCTATTTTCAGGTTTGCAGCCTCTTATGACATCAAAAGGGGAAAGGTACTGCTCACGGCTGGCAAAGAGATCTGCCCAAGTAGCTTAAATCCATCCTCATTAAAACCTGAGCGAGCAGCGCACAGTCCGCCATATTTATCTCCTCGCTAGAGCCGCTTGAGCTAACTCGGACTGCTTCATCAATGATGGTCAACACAAGGCTGGATTTGCTTAATATATATAATATGAAAAGCATATTATATTAATTACTCTGTTAAAACTTGTGTACAATTTGAACTGTAAAGTTGTTTAAATTGTCATTTTTACAGTCGTTTTCCAGTTTGTTGACATTACATCATATGGTATGGAGCTTGTGCTTCAATTTGGCCAAAATAACTACACTGTAAAAACTTACTGGCAGCCGGATGTCATTTTTTACATTTATTGTCTTTGTTGAACATTTACTTAGTAAAACAAGTTCCTATGTATCTGTAATGTAACATAGTTAAAAACATACACATTTTCAAAGTGATACAAGCCAAAACAAAATGCAATAAAAAAAATCAGTTTGTTGTTACTTTTTAGTAATTTTGCCAAAAAAATTCAACAATCTCTCTGATGAGAGATGCCACAGGGAGATTCAGACTGATGCTTTTTCTTTGCATCCTCTTTCCAGATTTGGCTAATGTGTGACTTTGATTGCTATTAGGTGCACTCAGGGTTGATTCTCAGAATGAATCTGCACTCTCAGAAATACAGGTACAGAAAAGTTCAAAAAAAGGTACAAATGCTCGTCGCTGGGGCAGTACACTCAAGGGGAACAAACTTGTACCATATTAATGGGTAAAAATAAGTATCCCTACAGTTTGTGCCTTTTAGGTACAAATATGTTCCTTCAAGGGTACAAATGGTTCGTCGCTGGGGTGGTACCCCCGAGGTACAGCAATGGTACCCTTACCATAGGTACAGAGTTGTACCCTTTTATACTGTACCTTTTGAGAGACAATTTGGTACCTTAGCAATACATTTGTACCTTAATCCACTGGTATAAAAAGGTACCCCATTAGATGGTACCAATTTGTTCTCGTTAGGGGTACCACCCCAGCGACGATGCCATTGTACCTATAAAGTGGCAAAAATGTCCTTGATAAATAGAAAAGATGAGAGCAAAAGAAAGCAATGTTTTGTTTTCCCACAATCAATGATTCAAAAGAAGTTAAATTGTACAAATTAAAATACTGGAAAGTGAATAACTACCGCACACCACAATCTTCGTTTGCAATAAACTTTAATGAACAAAGTTTTTCACATTTAAACAAATTTAATGGAGAATCACTTCATGAATGCATTACTTACTGCAGTGTAAGAACATAACATAACATCATGCTTTATACTGACTAAAAGCTACTGTGAGTGGTCATTGTATGCTTAAAGAGAAAAGCAACATCAAAAGATTAGTCGATTAACACAAGTGCTAAAATATTTGTACAATCTGAAGGTGTAATTTTTAACTATTCTTACACAGTATTTCATTGCCACAAATACAGATCTCCAGGTACCTCCTCTGCATGCGTGTAGGTTTCAGATCACCCTCTATCCTTCCCCTCCAAACTTAAAACTATTCTTACACACAGTATTTCATTGCCACAAAGATATCACCATCAACTGTATACATAGCAAGGGCATTAAAATCTAGCTCTGCCCCAGGCTCTATCACAGTCCATTCCTGGTCAAATTTGACTGAATAAGCATAAAAGTGCTGGCTAAAATACTTTGGAAATATCAGTTTTCCACAAAGAACCCACATAGTGTCCACATTAAAAATGTATTTCATTTGGAAAAAAAAGAGGAATTCTCTCACCATGCAACACATCCAAAACAAAAACATCTTGTGTGGCATACTTGACATTGTTAATGGTTACTTCTGAAACACGTTGAATAACTTGATCTTCACTAAAAGAAACATCAGTAAAATATTGCTCTAGAGCACACTGGAGAGTAAGTGGTAAGGAACAAAATGGAGTGCTAGTACTGCTTCTTGGTACCTTCTCAAAATCATCTAAGAAATTATTTGAAGAAAACTCCCAGCATTGTTTTAACTGGTGACGGTTGCTCAGAGTGGAACCTATATTAATGAAATTACGACAATTACTTGCAATATTCTTAAAATATTGGTGTTTGCTTTCAAACCTCATGCACCAGAGAGAACGAAGAGGCCCAAACATTGACATTAATCTAGAATAATGAATTAAATAATGGCACTTCGGTGTAATAACATTTCCAAATACAGCTTTCAACTCTGTCACAAATTCTTGCACAAGTACATCTAAAAGAGGAAGGTTCTCTCTTCTCACCGTTGGAGCTAGAACAATATCTATAATTTCTCTGCACAACAGGTACACACGCCAATATTGACACTCAGGAGGTACACGAGGTGCAATCAAAAAAGGAATAAGTCTAAAAAGGCACCATTTCTGAGATGCCGAGCCCACAATGCCTCCTTTTTGTAGTAGTCTTTCAGACAACTGTACCGGCTTATTTGCTCTATCATTTTGACCTATTGTCATTCTCTGTAGCTCTTCGTTTACTTCTTGTATGCTAATATGTTTCTCTTTATGAGCATGGCACAGGACAAGTTTCAAAACTAAAGGTATGACACCCTCTAACATGTCATGCATTATGTCTGGAGGTAAGGACTTAGTAACATCAAAATAAGGAAGCACATTAAATGGACAACTACACTGTACCCCATATGTTACTCTACTGTCAGGATTTTGCTGGATGCATTCCAGGTGATACCGGTGAACGTCAGATGTTCTTAAAACATAACTATCTTCCTGAAATTTCTCTTTTATATCTGTATATGTACCCATACAATGTCTACAAACTCTTCCTGAGTTAAATGACATACTGAATCCTCCAATCATGTGAGCTGAAAGGTTATCTATCACCTGAAATGGTAGCTAGGGCTGCATGGACATTCTGCTCAACCCCACCAACAGTGAGGGTGAACCCATCAGTTGAGATCACTTTAAGATCATCTAGCAGTGGCTTTAGGATAACTTCTAAGCCACACTCCTTTAAAAAGGAATAGCGCACCAGTAATGCTAAATGAATATGCTTCACACTACCTTCCATGTACATTACCTACAGTGTAGTAGAAGGCGCACAGTTTGTGTTTTGTTTTCTTAGAACCCAAAGGATTTACTACCTCGAATTCATCCTCATAAAAATGCAGTCGTAATGCATTTGGATATTCTCTAAAGAAAGGATGCTCTTTATAGTACAATCCATCACAAATGTCAGTTAAGACCTGTTCATCTTCAATATTTACAGAGACTATGTCATCCCATACATCCTCATGGGAACAATATTTTTTTAAAACATCAGAAATGGGAACATAGGAGAAGCTACCTATTTTATGTCCTGTAGACCCTCTTAAAGTGTATTGAACTGGTTCAGTCAAGTCTAACATCGACTTACAGTATTCTTTCAATTTGAACTGGGAAGAGAACTCTTTTGATGCTTCCTCAAAAAAATCATTGGCCTGTAAAACCTGCTGAAGTTCAGGACATCCTTTGACATCAAAACCATTTTCTTTAAGATGATAAGATAAAAATTCATCGTAATTCTTCTTAAAAAACAAAATAGAAAGTTTACATCACTAAGTATTTCTTGCTGAACAGATTCTGGTAAATTGTTTTTTTCCCTGCATTTTAGGATGAAGCTACAAAGATTATTTTTAAAGTTATATAAAAGTGTATCCATAGAAGGGGGTTTGGACATCTGCATCATTATCACACATAACATGCTCATGTTCATCTTCAGAAGCAGGGTTTTCACTAGCAGGCTCCTCACTAGCAGGATCACCAGTAGGTAAAATGCAAGCTCTATGTTTTCTATAAACATGACATCTGAAAGATGGGTAACTGGAAAAAGTGGATTGGCAGTCATTGAGTCCACATGTGATCGAGAAGCCTGCCTCATGGGCATGAGTTAGTCCCACATGTTGGACCAACTTCATGAGAGTGAAAGTTTTTCTCTTAGGGCACTGGTGTACACGAGGGCGTAAACGAGGCATTTAGAAGAGGAGGTTTATTACTCTAGTTACAGTCGTCGGCAGAGGCCGGTCTCCCTTCACATTAATTTTCGCAATACATCGCTGGAGGAAGGTCAGAATGTTCTTGTTTTTGACTTGGTATTCAAGATTGAAAACAAAATATGAATAAAACAATGAGATCGTTGCTTCCTCTACCTTCATGCCTTCACACACCTCGACCCTGTCTACCTTCAGGGAACAGGAGCTTCGTCCCCCAAATGTGGACTTCCAGTCTTCTTGGGTCACCTGGACAATTGGGTGTGGTCTGTTGGGTTCACCCTGAATAATACAGCAAAGCAGACAGGGATGCAAACATGTTTGGTAAAAAAAAGAGAGATAGTCGATAGAGCCCCCCCAAAAATATTAAAACACTAGAGTGCTAGAGATGCATACCTCTCCCATCATAATTTGATGATCCACACTCTCTTTAAAAATGATTGGCAGGAGGATGAGTGCCGCTCTGAAGTCCATTCCTAGAAGAGAATCAAGGAAAATCAATACTTAATTCATCCTGAAGGAAATGCATATTATGATTATATCATTATACATGATTTGTGTGAGTACACTCATAATAAGCTTTTTCTAAGTACCTGGTAGATCCTCGGTGAGCGCTTCTTCTCTGGCCTCCAAGTACTGTTTGGCTAGTGGAGATTTTCCTTGAGCCAGGGCAAGGACTTTGGGAACAATCTGGTTAAAGCCATCAGTGAAGCTAATGCTCGCTGTGGACTGGATACGACCCACCTCCTCCAACAGCTGCAGAAAGACAAAGAAAGACAATTAAGCACATGACCATGAGGGAAAGGGGATTACAGAGTATTATAACACGCTATGGGGAGTTGTGACACAACGCAAAGTGGAGTATAGTTATAGACTATACTAGTTCTGTTTAAACAAACCATGTTTACAAAATCTTCAGTTCCTAAACGTGGCAGTATCACCAAGGTTCAGGAAGTGAGTCTACGAAAGCTACAAACAGTTGAAGGGGGTGGGGCTGGACTCACTTCCTGAACCTATGGGTGATGCTGCCAAGTTTAGGAAGTGAAGATTTTGTAAACATGGTTTGTTTAGAAAGCCAGACTTATTTACATGTTTTTATAAAGGTCTAGTTGTTCAGCCCGATGTTGTTTTAGGGTACATCTAACTTTTAACACTTACTCCTGAGGGTGTCTTTAAGAAGGGATATTTCTTCACAGTGTCCTTAACACTCATTCCTTCTGCGATCTCCTTTTGCCTCCATGCAAAGGTTCTCTGCATTAGGTCGCGTACAATCGCAGTGTCTGGCTGCGCCTTGCTGTATTGTGTTTGTAGAATCTTAACATGACCAGCAATTGAAGATGCATCTTCCCCAAGAACATCAAATTCCTATAGACAAAAATAAAATAAATAAAATAAAAAAATGGATCAGGCCAGGGGAGTGTGGGACAGATGCTGAGAGATTTGACCCTACAGTTTGACCCTTACCACGGCTTGTGTGTGCACATGTGACTAATCAACTCCCCCCCTTTCCCTCCCTTAAATTGAGATTTGACAATCAAACAACAAAAATTGTTTAAATCCAACTCACTGATCGTGGCTTGGTTCTCAGACAGGTGTTTGGACTCTCAGCGTCAGGTAGCTTGGACTTCGTTCCATGGGAAATCTTCTCTTTGATCAGTTTCACTTCATCATTTTGGACAAGCGGAGCACGTTCGGTCTTGAATTTGCATTTTAGCGACATGTGCCAGGTATGCTTATTTCAACAAAAAAATCCAAATTACTCTTCAACAAAACCACTCACTTTGGATAAACAAAGCTAGTCCCATGCTTCGTCCTTATACATGTGCATTAGGTCTCAGGAGTTTCAATGGAAGCGTCCATACGCCAAACGACCATTTCACAGTTTATATGTGCAATATGACCACTCACCTGCAGCAGGTCACGGAATCAAGGCACCAATGTGTGTCCATATACAGTAGCCTATAGGCTATATTCACCAGCTCCACTACTTCCTGAAAGTAAAACTGTATCTACCATTTCCTGTCCTATACTATTGGATTAAGAGACCAGGGCAGACCTGATTGATCAATTGTACAATTGACTGGATATTAACTAATTAATTATCCCACCCCATTGGTGGAGGTCTGGAGGAAGCTTTGAGGTAAACATTTGTGCTTTCATTCAGTGACCTGCTGCAGGTGAGTGGTCACATTGCTCCTATAAACTGGGAAACAGTCGACTGGCATATGGACGCTTCCATTGTCACTCCTGAGACTTACTACACACCTATTAGGATGAAGGATAGGACTACAACAAAGCTAGCTAGACAACAATGACTGTCAGGGCTCATTCACATGGTTTAATATTTATCATGGAGTAAATTAAGCAAAGCTACTTACATAGCCATTTCCCGTAACATCCTTCAGGAATGGGTATTTCCGGATTAATGCCTGGGCTACCTTGACATATTCTGCGTGAGTGGGATACCTACCATAGAACAGAAACAAGTAAAAGTAAATGCAGAATCGACACTGAACCTGTCGCCAATCATAATTACAAGCTATGGTAATGCAGAATACAGGGACACCTGTCTAACCTGCACCAGAACCTTGGAAGCACCAAGTGAGTGCACATTACATCTAAAGGTGTTGTCAGAAAGTCCGTCCCGGAACGGAAAACAGGCAGCGGTTTCTGACGGACTAATATCATAGTTGCTACTTCCAGCAGACTGATACGATATCTAGTTCCAGATGCGCTCTCCCATATATCGTTCAATGTTGTGCGTTCATGCAACAAATGTGAGTAATTATGTGGATATTGTTTAGTCAACACTTTGTATTTGTTATTGTGAATGTCAGATGTTTAGCAAATGACGAACGAGATATGCAAATGAGTATCGAGGCGCGCGGAGAGACGCTAATCATATGATCATGTTGTTATTATATGTTGCGTCATGCTGTTTATTTGAAGTTTATCTTGTTATATGTTTATTTGTTATCTGACAGTTTGGGTATTCATTTGTGATGACTATTTAGCCAGTTATTGATACCTAATTTGTGTACAGAGATGTTGTATTCATACTGCATTCCTTTATTCATATATTCTACAGACCACAACACAACGTGATGACGTTTTATAATTCTCCCTACCATCTTGAGATTGTAACTGGATGTCACTTAACTGCCTGACAAGTATTATTAAAGAGAAGTTTGATGAAGATATACCTCTTCCATGCCTGATTCTCTTACCGGAATCACTGTCTCTTACCATAATTGTCTGCCTACAGAACTGTAAATTCAAAAAGGTTGCCAGAGGTGCTACTCTGCAATAGGTGTGGTCGCAGGGAGGTACTGCATATCTCTATGCATTAGGGTAGGAGATTTGTATGCAGCTCTCCACTTCCCATAAAAACTGACAAATGATGTTATGACCTTAAAATGTGCAGCTTTAAATCATGGCTCGCTAGCTGTGGTAAAAATATTCTTAAGCCAAGTGAGAGAAGGAGAATAAGATGATGATTAGTGACAGATATAGCATCTGGATTTGTGAATGGACAAGTCAGAGCATCCAACAGAAACAGTGCCAACAAAAGACGGAATGAGCAGCAAGAGACAAAAGACAAGACACACAACACACACACGGGACAAAGAAATCAGCCAGTAGTACTTACATAGTATACATGGCAACAGTCTCATGCAATACTCGTATTATTTTGTGCCTGTATTGTGGAACTCTCTGGACCTCCGCTTTGGCATCCAGCTTTGCTTGAAGCTCTTTAGGGAATGATGGGAGGACATAAACATCGGGCAGTCTCCCAACGGACTGAGAACTAGTTCTACAAGAAAAAATAAAGACAATTTATGTCTGTTAGTTCGTTATAGTAAGTACTACGGTAGCGAGATGGGTCACACTCACATGTGACTCCTCATGGCCACCGTAAAGTACAACGATTTGTTTCGATTTCTTTAAAACAGGTAAGTATGAGAGCTTAAGAAAAGGGAGTTGGTGTTACAGTTGAATGAAACTCAACACTCGCCTCATAGCGGCATCAACATCTAGCACTTGAAATGTAATTGTGTGCATCTCCTCTGTGTCCATCTCCTCTGTAAGAATAAATAATTATATTGCCTTCATAAATCACCTTTCAATCAATAACATTGAAGGGCTGTGTGTGTGTGTCAAGCTTTATTAAGATCCCTTATGGGCAATGAACAGACTTTAAAACAACAAACACGCGACAGACAAGTCAGTTTGCTCCTGTTTCTGCTGCTGGTCGCCGCGTGCACAGCGCCCCCTGTGTGTGGTGGGGGGGGGGGGGAGGTTGGCATGGTGAATGAGAGGGTAACAAGGTGGAAGGAAGGTGGGAGACCTAGGGCTACCTGTGCTGTGAGTAGCCGTTACGGGACAGCCTCTACCCATGTGGGGTTGTGTGTTGCTTTGAGTGGGACAGGCCTCTCCGTGTCCAGGCTCTTGCAGCTGTCGTACTATTTGAAGTAACTTGGCCTGCTTTTTGAACAAGCCTTTGAATAGATGGTCTAGCATTGAGTCAGTTAAGCCCAGGTGTACCGTCTCTCCATCCACTTCATTTTCTACAGAATAAATAGCACATTGAATTTGATCATTACTCATGCATTATGGGTATATACACAGTAACTGGTTGTCCACATTTCAGAAATTCCCACATATTTCATTTGTACCTTAGAGCAGTGTTTTCAGGGATACTAGGGGTATGTGAATTTTTTGAAAAAATTGTAATTTGAAAATATGTCATGCATAATTCCTACAATAATTATACTATAATAATGAATGAAGTGAAGGATTCTACATTTGAAATGTAGCATTTAAATGTTTTTGTTTAAAGGCGAGACACGGCAGGCGTTTTTTTTCACTGGTCAATTTTGAGATTTTGGGATATTTGTCTTCAATAACATGTCTTCTTTCAGACTTGTGGTGAAAAAAAGTCTGAAATACACATTTAGGTCTTTATTTTACTACACTTTGTCTGTTTGCATCTGTAGATTTATTATAAATTCATCAAAAGTTGGCGTTTTAAATCAACATGCTGCTCCGCGATCGCTGTCTGCACCCTGTCATCACATAGGGTAAGTATACCAATTAAGCCCATGTACCCTTTAAGCCCATTTTCAACTCCGAAGTCAAATAAAAATAAATAATATTTTATGCTGCTCATTATTTTAACCAATCCATTTTTTATTGCATACCAATCACATTTGGCAATGTTGAGTTAGCCCCACCCATGTGCATGCTGTATCAGGGGACTTCACACAAAGTCACCTCAAAACTTTGGTGTTTCGGGACCCTTCAGAAATCAACACATTTCTGCAATTTTCAGCCATTTCTTTGGTAACTACATTGATATTATGTCAAATAAGAGTTAAATGTATTGTTTTTTGTGTATGAACAGATAATACTTTATCATTTTATATCATGTTCCTTTAAATGGAAAGATGAGTTTTATTAGCGTGCTTCAAAGCTAATCTCTAGGTCAAACAATTAGCCTTACAGAAAGATGGACTGCCAAAGAATTAAGCATGTGAACTGCAAACACTAAATGTTTTGTGATTCATTTTACATTCATTTACAAATAAATACAACATAAATTGTTTTGTAGAGAAGATTATTTTCATAAATTAACTTTTTTTTAAAGATGGGCTTAAATGGTACAGTGCCACAAAATGCATGCAAACTATAGCCAATACAAGCTAATCTTGAATGAAAACATTTCTCAATGTGGGCACAATAAAAAGTAATTCCACAGTATATTTAAGGTCCATGCATGTATTTGTAAACATATATTACATTTCTAAAGGAAAACATTGTCTTTTTTTAAATCAATAAATTTTTATATTTTGTGAATCAATGAGGATGTGGGCTTATTTGGAACACATGCGGGCTTAAATGGTGCCAAAGTACCAATTAAGCCCATGCCAGACTTCTGACTTTATTCCTAAATTATCTTAATTTTATATTCTAAATTGTACATTAACTAATTAATACATTTTCAAATGAGAGATAAATCTTGCATTTTAACAAATTATTTTTCTTATAAACTATGTCAATATCTATAAAAAAAACCTAGACTTAGATTTTGGTGGGCTTAATAGGTACACTTACCCTACACCGTCAGAAAGCTCTCTCTCTCTCCTGTACAATGCTGTCGGATCCAAATATGGTCATTTTCTTTTTATCAGCAACCAATCGTGAAAGTAAAAGGGGGGATTTAACTCTAAATGTGCGAATCTCATTGGCTGATGCTAAATCTTTAAAGCCTGTTTTCTCAAAATGATTTTCTCTCATACTCCAAGTCCGAAATCTCCACTTCAGTAGCACCTATATACACCAAACTTTCCAGTCTTGTACCTAGTTATATTATGAAGACATTTACAGACGGATTTGTAAATATATTATTCCTAGCCTGATTTATATAACATTTTATTCCAAAAAACATGGCGAAAATCATTTGGCAGTATATTCTGATTTACAGGATAACAAAAGTAGATATCCATAAATCCCTCTGTAATTTTTTTCCCATCTAATATGTGAACACAATGAAAAATAATTTTGAACCTGCATTTTTCCAATACTCAGATTTCATTTTTTTAAATATATGCAAATTAGCGCATATATAATTAGATAATAAAATGTTTTTTTTCATCTTAATGTAGGTGATCAACTGGGAAAGTTTCATGGTGATATCTGCTAGTTAAAAAAATACCCTATTCACCTGTAGTGTCTCGTCTTAAAAAAGGCTGTTTAGTAAATTTCGGGCTGTACAATGTTGAAAAAAGTTAGAGAAACACTGCTGTGAGAAGACCGGGAATTCTAACGTACATAACATGGACGCCATCTTCTAACGTTAAACTGTGTTACACAGCTCCACGTGCACAAATGGAATCGAACATCATCCAAGATCTTCAACTTATAAATATACAATACCCGTACACTAAACACTTACATAATTGATTATCTACATAGCTGCAGCGCTATTTGGGCATCAACTTAACTTTAACTCAACTTTTCAGTTGAGTACGTTGGCTGTATGAGGGAAACGATAACTGTAGTCAACTTTAAGCTATCTAGCTAGCCAGCTGAATTGACTGGCAAACGTTAGCTAAGGTCAGTTAACGTTATGCTTTATTCTTTACAATCTTTACAACAAGCTACATGTAACGAACGTTAGTGGTAACTTACAAATAAGTCCCGATATAATGTTAGCTTGATCTAACGTGCTAACATCACGTTAGCAAATGCTGA
Organism: Xyrauchen texanus; assembly: GCF_025860055.1. NCBI lineage: Eukaryota > Metazoa > Chordata > Actinopteri > Cypriniformes > Catostomidae > Xyrauchen > Xyrauchen texanus. Next base: position 2,183,564 of record NC_068276.1, read on the forward strand.
TCTCAACTTTTCAGTTGAGTACGTTGGCTGTATGAGGGAAACGATAACTGTAGTCAACTTGAAGCTATCTAGCTAGCCAGCTGAATTGACTGCCAAACGTTAGCTAACGACAGTATTACGTATTACTCACCTCTGAATTTCTGTGCTTCTCCTTCTGTCATAGTTAAACCACCTTCTATCAATGTTTGGATCAGCTCATCTGAGGATAAAGGTTGACAGGGCCATTGTTGAGCAGTCAAGCGACTGCCGCCAATCCGAGTGAAAGAAAGAGGCGTGACCACTGACCTTGAACGCGTATACCGGCGCAAAAAAACAGCCAGTCATAGACAGACCAACAACAGAACAATTTTAACAATTTTCGCCATCTTACTCAGCACTAAATTCACTTATGAGAATGTTTTAGGCGAGAAATGAACTTTTTAGATTTCGAATATAGGCAGTCTTGTGAAAATTGATGCCGAATTAACAATTTGCTTCAAAGTTTTCGGAGTTGAGAAGCTCCATGAAGTGAGGCGACAGCCAGCAGGCGCCTGCCCCGGCCGCTAGCTCGTCGCTTGGCCAGTCCTGCTCAGAGACCCCGCTGTCTCAGACCGGTCTCGTAAATAAGAGGCTTTTATTTCACCGTAGACGGTTCGTTTGTTTAAATATCACAACACATGTCCATCATAAGATTAACGGGAACCTGTGGTTAACTGTCAGGTTCGGAGTTAAACTCCACACACACACACACCAGGCCCGGCGTCAAGGTGGGGCTTGTTTAAATAAATATAATATGACATAAAATGGGATGCTCATTTAAAAATATATATATATATATTTAAAAACGAAACATTCATTTATTCTTTCATTTTAAATTTAATCGATTTTTAATCATAGCATAAGAGATCAGGCAACAACATGACATGACCGTCAGACAGGTGGTAGGCGGAGATTTGTATTGAATCAGCCTATCAGGTTCAACGACAGTAAGCACCGCATACTCCAGCTCTTCTAGCAGGTTGGTCTAATTTTATTTATTTTTGACTGCTTAGTTGTTTATAATGCCATCGTGATTTAAAAAAATTTTGTGTATAGTATAGTGGGTATATATAACCAGTCCTACTCAACCGGCTCCGAGCGGGATTCGAACCGTGGTTTGCACGCACAGCTGACCTACGATAGTTACATAGTTTGAGCCAGTGCTAATGTGCGTCGATCTTGTCCAGTGCAAAATCAAAATACAGTTTTTTTTCTTTTGCGCAATAATGACGTAATGATAGGAATCGTTTTGTTGTATAGGCAACATTACATGATAGCTACCGATGTAATTTCTAAACGGCCACTGAAACTCATGCCCCCCCCCCCATGCAGGAGGGATAGCCCACCCTGTTAAAATGTTCTGGCGCTGGGGCTGACACACACACACAGGGCCACAGCGCAGCAGGCAGAAGTGGGGGAGAGAGAAATACCCGTTTCTCTTCGGCAGATTGGTTTACAAATTATGACAAAGGCTCTATCAGTCTTAGAAAAGGCACGCATAAGTAGCTGCTACCCCAGAGGATTGTGTACCCTGTCACTTGAAAAGTACTTCTTAGTAGGGTAGACTGGGTACAGTTGAGACATAGGTACAGTTGAGACACCTTAAATAACTTGCGTGCGCAGCGAGCACAAGTTGTGATTTATGTGCACATGCGTATTAGTGTCCTCTTTGATCTTGGGAAATTTGAACAATGGACGCATCTCCGATCCGAAGATATCGGCAAAAGTTTTTTTCTAAGGTAAGATGTTCACTTCACCATGCACACTCCACAATGAATAGCTTATTATCCTTATGTGACTGTTAAACGTAACTGGTATAATCACAAACGTTATTCTGTGCCCTAAAAACGGGCATATTTCATGGAATTGTGTCATGCATGGTCATTACAAAATCTAGAGAAATGCGCGAGGTGGCCATCAGGGTACAGTTGAGACACACTGTCTCAACTGTACCCGTGATAGAGTTCTATTACGTCACACGCTGTTTAGTTGTTCAGTGTTATGATAACAGGTTAAATGTCATAATTAGCCAGCATAGGACACAAATGAAAATAAAATTGTATATTTGTGATATTTAAACTGTGTATTATTAATGAAAATATTTTCTAACATGAATGTTATAAGGATAACCTAGCATGTTGTCAAATAGGCAAGGTGGTAAAACGGGTACAGTTGATACACCATTTTTAAGATGTGTGCAGCAGTCACATAGTTAATTTAAAGAGAGAGAGTGTGTGTGTGTGTGTGTGTGTGTGTGCTATGCTGTTTATGTTGCGTATACATAGCCTGTATGAGGACTTTTTGTTTATGTTTATGTTACACCTGTTGCAGGATGCCCCACAACAGAGCTAGGACAACGAATAGGGGAGTGCCAGGATACCTATTAGAGAGGGCCTCAAAAGAGGTAAAGGAGGGCAGATCAATTAGGAAGGTAGCTGAGAATTTACAGATTCCTGTTGCTTCACTGGCCCGATATGTGAAGAAAAGGCGAGAGCTTGCTGATGAGGGCCCAGGCCTGCTGCCCTCAGTAGGGTACAAGAGCTGCAATGCAGTTCTAACTTATGACCAGGAGCTCAGCCTGGTGTCTTATATCAGGACAGCGGCAGCCTTATATTATGGGCTACCCCCTAAAGAGGTAGGAATGCACTAAAAACCAACAATAGGGAGAGACAGGCACAATGACAAATAAGCCAGTATAACAAATCCATAACAATTGTTTTGCTGCACATACATTTTCTGTAGGCTGAGTGTGTTTAACAGCCTTTAAATAATTAAATGATACATGAGAAAAGTACAACTGCATTATCAGCTAATTTTGTTTTTCTTTACTGTTAGATTCGCAAATTGGCTTTTGAATTGGCCGATTTTTACAGATTGCCTTTTCCACAGCAGTGGACTAAAAATGGCAAGGCAAGTGCAAGTTGGTTTACCAACTTTATGCGGAGGCACCCCATTCTCTCCATCAGAAGGCCTCAGGCTACAAGTCTGTACAGGTCAACAAACTTTAATGAAGTGAATGTGGGGTCTTTCTTCAAAAAATTGACAACTGTCTACAGCAGACATGGATTTCAGGCTAAAGATATCTGGAATGTAGATGAGACTGAGCTTGTGACGGTCCAGAAACCTGGCTTTCTTGTTGCGACGAAGGGGGAAAGACGAATGGGTAGCATAACATCAGCTGAGAGGGGGGTTCTTGTTACCATGGCACTGGCAGGGAATGCTCTTGGTAACATTATTCCCCCCCATTTCGTCTTTCCCCGGAAGAAATACCTTCCGCATTTCATTCGTGGTAGCCCAGAGGGGTCTATCGGGACAGCCAATGGCAGTGGCTGGATGATGGAGAAGGACTTTGTTGTCTTCTTGCAGCATTTTGTACACTACACCCGGGCAACAGAGGAGAGCAAAGTCTTGCTGCTGTTGGATAATCACAGCTCCCATATCTCAATAGAAGCTATAAACTTCTGTAGGGCCAATGGTGTGGTTATGCTTTCATTTCCACCACACTGCACTCACCATCTGCAGCCGCTTGACAAGTCTGTCTACGGTCCGTTAAAGAGGTTCTTCAATGAGGAGATGGACAAGTGGCACCGTGAGAATCCTGGACAAACTATCACCATCTATGATCTGCCACAATTGCTAAACAACATCTTACTGCTGGCAGTGTCAACTCTGAATGTAAAGAAGGAGTTTAAGAGTACTGGGATCTGGCCGCTCAATCCACTTATCTTCATGGGAGAGGATTTTCTCCCAGCTTCAGTGACCGACAGGCCCCCTCCAGATGAATCTCTCCCTGGGCCGTCCGACTTCGCCCTCACACCACCTGGGCCGTCCGACGCCGCCCTCACACCACCTGGGCCATCTGCCGATGATGCTCTTATTGCTCTTACAGGGCCAACAATGACTATAAATTCTGAGGGTCTTCATGAAATAACCCTGACTTTATTTAATCTTTCATTACAAGAGGAGGAAATCATCACGGAAGTAAGAGAAATTGATTTCATTTCAAGCAATGTATTATACATACAATTCTGAAAATGAAATATTCATACCTCTGTGTGTGTGTGTGTGTGTGTGTGTGTGTTTATGTTCACCAGGTCCAGCATGTTCCAAAGTTTAGTCCTGAACTAATCAGGCCTCATCCAAAAGCTGGCCCCAGAAAGGCCAATGGTCAACGTCGGAGGAAAAGGACCACTGAAATTCTCACTGATACCCCTGTAAAGGAGACCCTTGAAGAGGAGAAAAGAAGATCCTCCATGAAGGTGAAGAGGAAGATCATGACAGAGAAAAAGGAAGGAGGAAAAAGAAGAAAGAAAAGCTCAGAAGACACAAAATGCCTGGTGTGTGACGAATGGTTCTCAAGTTCATGGTCGGGAGAGAAATGGGTGTCCTGCTCTAGGTGTAGCATGTGGTCACACGTAGAGTGTACCCTTGGCGGAGACAGCTACACATGCCATCATTGTGAAAGTGACACCTGAATCAATTTTTTTCCTTTGTTGGTTGTTTACTGTTACTGTTACTTTTGACATTGTTATTGTTAGTGTTGTTATTGGAATGTTTCCATTTGTACTGTAGCAATATCTGTTCATGAAATATCTTGTTCCTGTTTTATACATTTTAACCAGTGCTAATTTAAATAAAATGAATTAATTTAAATGGATGAATAAACTGTCACGATTCATGAATTCGCTGTTTCCTTCATGTCCCGTTTTATTGTTGTTCTTTGTGTGTGAGCGTGTGTTAGTGGGCGTTACCGCTCGTTCCATTGATCAGCGTGCCAGCTGACCTCATTCCCCGCACCAGCTGCTGCTTATTACTTCTATGCATTTATACTCATCTCAATCTCCTCTCTTTGTCAGATCATTGGTTTGATGTCCTCAGTGTTTGTTCCGTCGTATTCCTGTTCACTATCTTTCTGGTTCGTGTCCCTGTTCCTGTTCGATGTCTTTGTAGTTCGTCTCATCTGGATTCCACCTGCACTGGATTCACTCCTTCACTCTTCTCCAGCCCCTCCCGTAATTCTGTACTGTTTTGTGTGTTCTGACCTCCCACATTAAAAGAGTGACTTGCATCTTTGCTTCCGTCGTCTTTCCGTGACAGAACGATCTGACCAAGCATGGAAGCAGCAAGTGGCACCTCCTCTTCTCTGGAGGATTTTATCAAGTCCAGCATGGCACGGATGGATTCCCAGGAGAGAAACATGAAGGAGACGGGTCGGGCTATTCAAGCTCTCGTGACGCAGGTGTCCGAGCTCACTCAGCAGTTTCAGCTTATGCGTGCTCCGCTGCGCCACCCACACCGCCCGCTCCTCCTGTACCACCAGAGAATGTCTCTCAGTCAGAGCCCCGCCTACCTGTTCCCGAGTCTTACAACGGTGAGCCGAACTTTTGCAGAGCATTTTTAACACGTTGTTCAATGCACTTTTCTCTGCAGCCCAGGACTTTTGCCAATGAACAAAGCAAGGTCGCATTCGTGCTCACACTACTGACTGGGAGGGCAGCGCTATGGGGAACGGCGGTGTGGGAGAACCAAGATCCATGCTGCACCTCGTTCCAGACACTCGCTACTGAGATGAAGAGAGTTTTTGACCGGGCGGTCGCGGGCAGAGAAGCGGCACGGATTCTCGCGGACCTTAAGCAAAATGAGAAATCCGTGTCTGATTACTCTATCGAGTTCGGACCTTGGCAGCAGAGTGTCAGTGGAACGAGGAGGCGCAGTGGGACATGTTCCTGCATGGGCTGGCTGACCGCGTTCAGAGAGAGATCTATGCTCTGGATTTGCCCACTACTCTCAACGGGTTGATCGAACTGGCGCTCGTGTAGATTCCCGACTCTCCGAGTCGAACATCGGAGGGCAACCGCTCGGTTGTCTGGATCAGTGGAGACTCTGCGAGCCAGCAGCGGGGACGCGGTCAGCCCCGTCTACGATCACGAGCCCATGCAGGTCGGGCGAGCTCGGCTTTCCCGGGAGGAGAAGGAGAGGCGGAGATCCCAGGGTCTTTGTCTTTACTGCGGCACAGTGGGACACTTTGCTTTCAACTGCCCGGTAAAAGGGCAAGCCCGGCAGTAAATCAGAGGCTACTGTCGGGTGGGATCTCCACTGAGAAGACCTCGTCAACATCTATGCTCCTCCCGGTAAGACTACGATGGGCAGCCCAATCCCTCGACTGTCAAGCACTACTGGACTCCGGGCAGAAGGTAATTTCATGGATTACTCCTTTGCACTCAAGAATCAGGTTCCCCTTCTGCCTCTCACCCACACCATCGCAGTTCAAGCTCTCAACGGCCAAGCGCTTCCCACCATCTCATTCACCACCGGACCCATCACACTCTGCGTATCTGGCAACCACACTGAAACCATCTCCTTCTATATTATGGACTCCCCCTTGCATCCATTGTATTAGGACACCCCTGGCTCATTAAACACAATCCCAAGATAGACTGGCGGCAGAGATCAGTATCAGAGTGGAGCAATAAATGTCATGAGTCCTGTCTTGTGTCTGCTTGTCCGTTTGTTTCTGTTTCTTCGTTTCAGGAGGTAGCAGTGGATTTGTCAAACGTGCCCACGGAGTACCTAGACCTGAAGGAAGTGTTCAGTAAGTCTCATGCTGCTTCCCTCCCTCCGCATCGTCCCTATGACTGTGCTATAGAGTTACTGCCAGGTACGTCTCCACCTAAGGGCAAGTTATATTCACTTTCTGTTCCAGAAAGAGAGGCTATGGAGAAATATATTTCTGATTCTCTAGCAGCGGGGTTCATCCGTCCTTCCTCTTCTCCAGCGGGGGCGGGGTTCTTTTTTGTGGGGAAGAAGGACGGATCCCTGCGACCTTGTATTGACTACCGGGGGCTGAACAGCATCACGGTAAAGAATACTTATCCTTTGCCACTGATGTCTTCAGCCTTCGAGAGGTTGCAGGGAGCGTCGGTCTTCACAAAATTGGATTTACGTAATGCTTATCATTTGGTCCGCATTAGGAAGGGGGATGAATGGAAGACTGCTTTTAATACCCCCAGGGGGCACTTTGAATACTTGGTCATGCCTTTCGGCTTGTCCAACTCCCCAGCAGTCTTCCAGGCGCTCGTCAATGACGTGCTGCGAGATATGGTCGACCAGTTCATGTATGTCTACCTGGATGACATATTGATTTTTCTTCTTCTCTCCAGGAACACGTGCAGCACGTTCGACGAGTGCTTCAGAGGATCCTAGAGAATGGGCTTTTTGTCAAGGCGGAGAAATGCGCTTTTCATGCACAGTCGGTTCCTTTCTTAGGGTACATTGTGTCGTCTGAGGGGATGCGTATGGATCCTGAGAAGGTTAAGGCTGTGGTGGATTGGCCAAGTCCGGATTCCCGTAAGGCCCTACAGAGGTTTCTGGGGTTTGCCAATTTTTACCGGCGGTTTATTCGCAATTTCAGCCAACTGGCCTTGCCTCTGATCGCCTTGACCTCCCCCAGAACTACGTTCAGGTGGTCAGACGCAGCTGAGGCTGCGTTTGCCAAACTGAAAGGCCGCTTCGTTTCGGCCCCCATCCTGGTTACCCCTGATTTATCACGTCAGTTTGTGGTGGAGGTTGATGCGTCAGAGGTGGGGGTAGGTGCAGTGTTATCCCAACGGTTCCTTCTGACGACAGAATGCATCCGTGCGCGTTTTTTTCCTCACCGTTTGTCACCCGCCGAACGTAATTATGATATTGGTAATAGAGAGTTGTTGGCAGTCAAGTTAGCGTTGGAAGAATGGCGTCACTGGTTAGAAGGGTCAGGGGTACCCTTTATCGTCTGGACTGACCATAAGAATCTGGAATACATTAGAACCGCTAAAAGATTGAACTCTAGGCAGGCTCGGTGGGCACTTTTTTTCGGACGTTTTGACTTTACTCTCTCGTACCGCCCGGGTTCCAAGAACATCAAACCTGATTCTTTATCGCGCATTTTTGACCATTCCGATCGCCCGTCTACTCCCGAGTGCATTTTTCCAGAGACCTTAATTATCTCTACACTCACATGAGAGGTCGACTCGAAGGTCAAGACGGCCTTACAAGGGGTAACGCCTTCGGTCGGCTGTCCACCGAACCGTTTATTTGTGCCGGAGGGATTACGGTCTGACATCATTCAGTGGGGGCATTGTTCCAATGTGGCCTGTCACCCAGGAGTTAGTCGCACTACATCTTTAGTCAAACAACGATTTTGGTGGCCACGTATGGCTCGCGACGTTCACAGTTTTGTTTTGGCTTGCTCAGTTTGTGCCACTGGTAAGACCTCCAATCGACCCCCAGACGGGCTCCTCCAACCACTGCCGGTCCCTTCGAGACCCTGGTCCCATATCGCGCTAGATTTCGTCACCGCCCTCCCACCCTCTCAGGGTAACACGGTAGTTTTGACCGTGGTGGACCGGTTCTCGAGGCGGCCCACTTCATTCCCTTGCCCAAATTACCCTCAGCCAAGGAGACAGCGATTACAGTCGTCAACCACGTCTTTCGGCTACATGGCCTCCCGACGGACGTGGTTTCCGACAGAGGTCCCCAGTTTGTGTCCAAATTTTGGCAAGAGTTTTGTAGATTACTGGGTGCGACTGTTAGTCTGTCCTCAGGGTTTCATCCCCAGAGCAATGGTCAAACAGAGAGAGCCAACCAGGATCTGGAAAGAGTGTTGCGATGTCTGGTCTCCAAGAATCCTTCCTCATGGAGTCAACAACTATCAATGGTGGAGTACGCCCACAATTCATTACCAGTATCATCCACGGGCCTATCTCCGTTTGAGTGTAGTCTAGGTTACCAGCCACCAATTTTTCCTAGTCTGGAGTCCGAAGTCGCGGTCTCCTCCGCTCACGCTTTCATCCAGAGGTGTCGTCACACTTGGACTAGAGCCCGTGAGACTCTACTCCAACCGGGAGCGCGCACCAACTCGTAGAAGGGGAACCCACTTATTCGGTTGACCGTATTCTGGACTCTAGGCGGAGGGGACGCGGAATCCAGTACTTGGTGGACTGGGAAGGTTACGGTCCGGAGGAGAGAAGTTGGGTGCCTGCTAGAGACATCCTGGATCATTCCCTTATTGATGATTACAATCGACAGGTAAGGGAGTCTGGGGACGCCAGGAGGCGTTCCTAGGAGGGGGGGGGGGTACTGTCACGATTCATGAATTCGCTGTTTCCTTCATGTCCCATTTTATTGTTGTTCTGTGTGTGTGAGCGTGTGTTAGTGGGCGTTACCGCTCGTTCCATTGATCAGCGTGCCAGCTGACCTCATTCCCCGCACCAGCTGCTGCTTATTACTACTATGCATTTATACTCATCTCAATCTCCTCTCTTTGTCAGATCGTTGGTTTGATGTCCTCAGTGTTTGTTCCGTCGTATTCCTGTTTGCTATCTTTCTGGTTCGTGTCCTTGTTCCTGTTCGATGTCTTCGTAGTTCGTCTCATCTGGATTCCACCTGCACTGGATTCACTCCTTCACTCTTCTCCAGCCCCTCCCGTAATTCTGTGCTGTTTTGTGTGTTCTGACCTCCCACATTAAAAGAGTGACTTGCATCTTTGCTTCCATCGTCTTTCCGTGACATAAACAAACATGTTGCCCAAATGTTATTTTCTTTATTTATTATATTTGCAATGAACGGTTAGTTACCTTTACTTCATAAAAATGGGTGTCTCAACTGTACCATGGTACTGTCTCAGCTGTACCACATATGGGTACAGTTGAGACAAAGTTGAGACAAAAAGCACCTTATTTTTATGAGCTAATTGTGGAAAATATAAACTACTTATGGGTAATATTGATTGATAATATCTTAGTCTACAAGCTAATGAAATGTCATGTGGCATGTCATGTGGAAATTCACTTCTTTTCAGTATCTATTTTTGTGTGAAAAATCAAAACGCAAAAAGTGTCTCAACTGTACCGTCTACCACAGGAAGTGTACCCTTTGACTTGAATAAGGTACTTTTTGTACCCTACAGGATGTGTACCCAAAAGGTACTTCTTAGTACCCCATGGGAACACGATAGGACCTTTAATGGTACATTTGTGAATGTTGTACCTTAACTATTACTTTATATGACAATGTACCTTTTCAAAGGGTACCTATACCTTTCACCATGCATATTTCATTGTGTACCCCTTTTCTATGGAAAAGTACTTTTTGGTACTCAGCTGGATACATGTTTGTACCTTTGCTGGCACATTTGTGAAATTTGTACCTTAAAGTACTTAATTGTACACTCACTGTACCTTCATTTCTGAGAGTGTGCAAGCACAAGAAAAAATACATTATTTATCAAACCAGTGTTTCTCCAACTGTCATAACTCCGTATTGTATGCACTTTGGGGCCAATAAAAGCAATATGTACTGAATACCTACAGGTAAAGTGCATAATTAGTTGATGATCCATGACATTCAAATCACTGAATCATTCAAATAACCATTACAACTAGATACATTTTGGGATACCTTATGCTGCAACCCTCATTTGGAAAAAGAAAATCAATTTAAAAAATATATAAAAAGATTTATAGACTCACTAATTAACATAACATAACGAAACTAAAAGAAAGGCCCTAGCTGGCCAGCACATGCATACCCAGGATGTTACTTCGAGGCAACAATTCTTACCACTGAGCTGCCCTTTTTCATCCTAGACAGGTTGGCATTACAACAAAATCACTGTCCATTTTCCCACCAATACACTTCACGTCCCTCATCTACTAAATTGACGGTTAATATCAAAATGAGAGTCAGAATCAACTTTAATGGCCAAGTATTTGTACACATACAAGGAATTTGACCACAGTTTTTCATTGCTCTCAATGTGCTTACACAGGATTTATATTTGATCAATAAAATATATATCAAAGTGGATTGACCCTAACCCAAATTAGGAATATAAATTCTGCACAATTTGTTGTCACGCTGTCATTTAACAATTGGTGTGGATGATGACTCTGCCCTCCATAGATAGCATCCATGTTTTTGCTTGGAGAACAGAATCTCCTGTAAGAAACACCATCACAGCAGCTTTTTAGTATTGTCACAGGCTATGTTCAGCCTATGCTTAAGATCTTAAAGCTGGTGTTGTACAGACCAACCATCTGATCATAATCTCAGCCATAGTATCAATTACAGACATCCCAAGTCTCCCGGAAGTTCCGGGAGTCTCCCGCGTATTGATAGCGGCTCCCTGATGCCCGCAAATTAGTTGAAATCTCCCGGAATCAAGAGCGAGCGAGCAAGAGAGGTTACACTGTGCTCCAAACCGTGTAGCGCGCACGGCAGAGAGGGAGAGAGCGAGAGACCTTGCGTGTGTGTGTGTGTGTGTGTGCGTGTGTGCATCAAGAAGTGCATGTAAGACAGAGAGCATCCTGATTGGCCTGTTTCGGTAAGTCAACCAATCAATTGTCAGTGTGGGTGGGCTTTCATCTCTTCTCCCGAATCTAATTAATCAGTTCAGTGTATCTAGACACAGGAACGCCATGGCAGAGGGAGAGTGCCCCAAAAAGCGAAAATATAAGACACATTTTACGCCAGACTACACAAACGTGTACCCTGTCTAATAAGAGTGAAACATAATGACAGTCTTGCATGCTGTACAGTTTGTAACAGTGACTTCAGCATTGCCCATGGCGGGTTAAATGATTTTAAAAGACATGTTGACAATGACATGTTTCATTTCATGTGCATATTATTCAGGCCGGCTAGTTACCTAGGCTACATGAAAACAATAAACTCCTTAGACCTGTTTAAAGTTGCAATGGAATATAAATAAAA
>NC_068276.1:2195832-2211832 GCF_025860055.1 Xyrauchen texanus
AAAAGGGAGTTGGTGTTACAGTTGAATGAAACTCAACACTTCGCCTCATAGCGGCATCAACATCTAGCACTTGAAATGTAATTGTGTGCATCTCCTCTGAGTCCATCTCCTCTGTAAGAATAAATAATTATATTGCCTTCATAAATCACCTTTCAATCAATAACATTGAAGGGCTGTGTGTGTGTGTCAAGCTTTATTAAGATCCCTTATGGGCAATGAACAGACTTTAAAACAACAAACACGCGACAGACAAGTCAGTTTGCTCCTGTTTCTGCTGCTGGTGCCAGCGTGCACAGCGCCCCCTGTGTGGGGTGGGGGGGGCATGGTGAATGAGAGGGTAACAAGGTGGAAGGAAGGTGGGAGACCTAGGGCTACCTGTGCTGTGAGTAGCCGTTACGGGACAGCCTCTACCCATGTGGGGTTGTGTGTTGCTTTGAGTGGGACAGGCCTCTCCGTGTCCAGGCTCTTGCAGCTGTCGTACTATTTGAAGTAACTTGGCCTGCTTTTTGAACAAGCCTTTGAATAGATGGTCTAGCATTGAGTCAGTTAAGCCCAGGTGTACCGTCTCTCCATCCACTTCATTTTCTACAGAATAAATAGCACATTGAATTTGATCATTACTCATGCATTATGGGTATATACACAGTAACTGGTTGTCCACATTTCAGAAATTCCCACATATTTCATTTGTACCTTAGAGCAGTGTTTTCAGGGATACTAGGGGTATGTGAATTTTTTGAAAAAATTGTAATTTGAAAATATGTCATGCATAATTCCTACAATAATTATACTATAATAATGAATGAAGTGAAGGATTCTACATTTGAAATGTAGCATTTAAATGTTTTTTGTTTAAGGCGAGACACGGCAGGCGTTTTTTTCACTGGTCAATTTTGAGATTTTGGGATATTTGTCTTCAATAACATGTCTTCTTTCAGACTTGTGGTGAAAAAAGTCTGAAATACACATTTAGGTCTTTATTTTACTACACTTTGTCTGTTTGCGTCTGTAGATTTATTATAAATTCATCAAAAGTTGGCGTTTTAAATCAACATGCTGCTCCATGATCGCTGTCTGCACCCTGTCATCACATAGGGTAAGTATACCAATTAAGCCCATGTACCCTTTAAGCCCATTTTCAACTCCGAAGTCAAATAAAAATAAATAATATTTTATGCTGCTCATTATTTTAACCAATCCATTTTTTATTGCATACCAATCACATTTGGCAATGTTGAGTTAGCCCCACCCATGTGCATGCTGTATCAGGGGACTTCACACAAAGTCACCTCAAAACTTTGGTGTTTCGGGACCCTTCAGAAATCAACACATTTCTGCAATTTTCAGCCATTTCTTTGGTAACTACATTGATATTATGTCAAATAAGAGTTAAATGTATTGTTTTTTGTGTATGAACAGATAATACTTTATCATTTTATATCATGTTCCTTTAAATGGAAAGATGAGTTTTATTAGCTTGCTTCAAAGCTAATCTCTAGGTCAAACAATTAGCCTTACAGAAAGATGGACTGCCAAAGAATTAAGCATGTGAACTGCAAACACTAAATGTTTTGTGATTCATTTTACATTCATTTACAAATAAATACAACATAAATTGTTTTGTAGAGAAGATTATTTTCATAAATTAACTTTTTTTAAAGATGGGCTTAAATGGTACAGTGCCACAAAACACATGCAAACTATAGCCAATACAAGCTAATCTTGAATGAAAACATTTCTCAATGTGGGCACAATAAAAAGTAATTCCACAGTATATTTAAGGTCCATGCATGTATTTGTAAACATATCTTACATTTCTAAAGGAAAACATTGTCTTTTTAAATCAATTAATTTTTATATTTTGTGAATCAATGAGGATGTGGGCTTATTTGGAACACATGCGGGCTTAAATGGTGCCAAAGTACCAATTAAGCCCATGCCAGACTTCTGACTTTATTCCTAAATTATCTTAATTTTATATTCTAAATTGTACATTAACTAATTAATACATTTTCAAATGAGAGATAAATCTTGCATTTTAACAAATTATTTTTCTTATAAACTATGTCAATATCTATAAAAAAACCTAGACTTAGATTTTGGTGGGCTTAATAGGTACACTTACCCTACACCGTCAGAAAGCTCTCTCTCTCTCCTGTACAATGCTGTCGGATCCAAATATGGTCATTTTCTTTTTATCAGCAACCAATCGTGAAAGTAAAAGGGGATTTAACTCTAAATGTGCTGAATCTCATTGGCTAATGCTAAATCTTTAAAGCCTGTTTTCTCAAAATGACTTTTCTCTCATACTCCAAGTCCGAAATCTCCACTTCAGTAGCACCTATATACACCAAACTTTCCAGTCTTGTACCTAGTTATATTATGAAGACATTTACAGAGGGATTTGTAAATATATTATTCCTAGCCTGATTTATATAACATTTTATTCCAAAAAACATGGCGAAAATCATTTGTCAGTATATTCTGATTTACAGGATAACAAAAGTAGATATCCATAAATCCCTCTGTAATTTTTTTCCCATCTAATATGTGAACACAATGAAAAATAATTTTGAACCTGCATTTTTCCAATACTCAGATTTCATTTTTTTAAATATATGCAAATTAGCGCATATATAATTAGATAATAAAATATATTTTTTTTCATCTTAATGTAGGTGATCAACTGGGAAAGTTTCATGGTGATATCTGCTAGTTAAAAAAAATACCCTATTCACCTGTAGTGTCTCGTCTTAAAAAAAGGCTGTTTAGTAAATTTCGGGGCTGTACAATGTTGAAAAAAGTTAGAGAAACACTGCTGTAGAGAAGACCCGGGAATTCTAACGTACATAACATGGACGCCATCTTCTAACGTTAAACTGTGTTACACAGCTCCACGTGCACAAATGGAATCGAACATCATCCAAGATCTTCAACTTATAAATATACAATACCCGTACACTAAACACTTACATAATTGATTATCTACATAGCTGCAGCGTATTTGGGCATCAACTTAACTTTAACTCAACTTTTCAGTTGAGTACGTTGGCTGTATGAGGGAAGCGATAACTGTAGTCAACTTTAAGCTATCTAGCTAGCCAGCTGAACTGACTGGCAAACGTTAGCTAAGGTCAGTTAACGTTATGCTTTATTCTTTACAATCTTTAAAACAAGCTACATGTAACGAACGTTAGTGGTAACTTACAAATAAGTCCCGATATAATGTTAGCTTGATCTAACGTGCTAACATCACGTTAGCAAATGCTGATCTCAACTTTTCAGTTGAGTACGTTGGCTGTATGAGGAAACGATAACTGTAGTCAACTTTAAGCTATCTAGCTAGCCAGCTGAATTGACTGCTAAACGTTAGCTAACGACAGTATTACGTATTAGTCACCTCTGAATTTCTGCGCTTCTCCTTCTGTCATAGTTAAACCACCTTCTATCAATGTTTGGATCAGCTCATCTGAGGATAAAGGTTGACAGGGCCATTGTTGAGCAGTCAAGCGACTGCCGCCAATCCGAGTGAAAGAAAGAGGCGTGACCACTGACCTTGAACGCAGTATACCGGCGCAAAAAACAGCCAGTCATAGACAGACCAACAACAGAACAATTTTAACAATTTTAGCCATCTTATTCAGCACTAAATTCACTTATGAGAATGTTTTAGGCGAGAAATGAACTGTTTAGATTTCGAATATAGGCAGTCTTGTGAAAATTGATGCCGAATTAACAATTTGCTTCAAAGTTTTCGGAGTTGAGAAGCTCCATGAAGTGAGGCGACAGCCAGCAGGCGCCTGCCCCGGCCGCTAGCTCGTCGCTTGGCCAGTCCTGCTCAGAGACCCCGCTGTCTCAGACCGGTCTCGTAAATAAGAGGCTTTTATTTCACTGTAGACGGTTCGTTTGTTTAAATATCACAACACATGTCCATCATAAGATTAACGGGAACCTGTGGTTAACTGTCAGGTTCGGAGTTAAACTCCACACACACACACACCAGGCCCGGCGTCAAGGTGGGGCTTGTTTAAATAAATATAATATGACATAAAATGGGATGCTCATTTAAAAATATATATATATTTAAAAACGAAACATTAATTTATTCTTTCATTTTAAATTTAATCGATTTTTAATCATAGCATAAGAGATCAGGCAACAACATGACATGACCGTCAGACAGGTGGTAGGCGGAGATTTGTATTGAATCAGCCTATCAGGTTCAACGACAGTAAGCACCGCATACTCCAGCTCTTCTAGCAGGTTGGTCTAATTTTATTTATTTTTGACTGCTTAGTTGTTTATAACGCCATCGTGATTTAAAAAAGTTTGTGTATAGTATAGTGGGTATATATAACCAGTCCTACTCAACCGGCTCCGAGCGGGATTCGAACCGTGGTTTGCACGCACAGCTGACCTACGATAGTTACATAGTTTGAGCCAGTGCTAATGTGCGTCGATCTTGTCCAGTGCAAAATCAAAATACAGTTTTTTTCTTTTGCGTAATAATGACGTAATGATAGGAATCGTTTTGTTGTATAGGCAACATTACATGATAGCTACTGATGTAATTTCTAAACGGCCACTGAAACTCATGCCCCCCATGCAGGAGGGATAGCCCACCCTGTTAAAATGTTCTGGCGCTGGGGCTGACACACACACACAGGGCCACAGCGCAGCAGGCAGAAGTGGGGAGAGAGAAATACCCGTTTCTCTTCGGCAGATTGGTTTACAAATTATGACAAAGGCTCTATCAGTCTTAGAAAAGGCACGCATAAGTAGCTGCTACCCCAGAGGATTGTGTACCCTGTCACTTGAAAAGTACTTCTTAGTAGGGTAGACTGGGTACAGTTGAGACATAGGTACAGTTGAGACACCTTCAATAACTTGCGTCGCAGCAAGCACAAGTTGTGATTTATGTGCACATGCGTATTAGTGTCCTCTTTGATCTTGGGAAATTTGAACAATGGACGCATCTCCGATCCGAAGATATCGGCAAAAGTTTTTTCTAAGGTAAGATGTTCACTTCACCATGCACACTCCACAATGAATAGCTTATTATCCTTATGTGACTGTTAAACGTAACTGGTATAATCACAAACGTTATTCTGTGCCCTAAAAACGGGCATATTTCATGGAATTGTGTCATGCATGGTCATTACAAAATCTAGAGAAATGCGCGAGGTGGCCATCAGGGTACAGTTGAGACACACTGTCTCAACTGTACCCGTGATAGAGTTCTATTACGTCACACGCTGTTTAGTTGTTCAGTGTTATGATAACAGGTTAAATGTCATAATTAGCCAGCATAGGACACAAATGAAAATAAAATTGTATATTTGTGATATTTAAACTGTGTATTATTAATGAAAATATTTTCTAACATGAATGTTATAAGGATAACCTAGCATGTTGTCAAATAGGCAAGGTGGTAAAACGGGTACAGTTGATACACCATTTTTAAGATGTGTGCAGCAGTCACATAGTTAATTTAAAGAGAGAGAGTGTGTGTGTGTGTGTGTGTGTGTGTGCTATGCTGTTTATGTTGCGTATACATAGCCTGTATGAGGACTTTTTGTTTATGTTTATGTTACACCTGTTGCAGGATGCCCCACAACAGAGCTAGGACAACGAATAGGGGAGTGCCAGGATACCTATTAGAGAGGGCCTCAAAAGAGGTAAAGGAGGGCAGATCAATTAGGAAGGTAGCTGAGAATTTACAGATTCCTGTTGCTTCACTGGCCCGATATGTGAAGAAAAGGCGAGAGCTTGCTGATGAGGGCCCAGGCCTGCTGCCCTCAGTAGGGTACAAGAGCTGCAATGCAGTTCTAACTTATGACCAGGAGCTCAGCCTGGTGTCTTATATCAGGACAGCAGCAGCCTTATATTATGGGCTACCCTCTAAAGAGGTAGGAATGCACTAAAACCAACAATAGGGAGAGACAGGCACAATGACAAATAAGCCAGTATAACAAATCCATAACAATTGTTTTGCTGCACATACATTTTCTGTAGGCTGAGTGTGTTTAACAGCCTTTAAATAATTAAATGATACATGAGAAAAGTACAACTGCATTATCAGATAATTTTGTTTTTCTTTATTGTTAGATTCGCAAATTGGCTTTTGAATTGGCCGATTTTTACAGATTGCCTTTTCCACAGCAGTGGACTAAAAATGGCAAGGCAAGTGCAAGTTGGTTTACCAACTTTATCTGGAGGCACCCCATTCTCTCCATCAGAAGGCCTCAGGCTACAAGTCTGTACAGGTCAACAAACTTTAATGAAGTGAATGTGGGGTCTTTCTTCAAAAATTGACAACTGTCTACAGCAGACATGGATTTCAGGCTAAAGATATCTGGAATGTAGATGAGACTGAGCTTGTGACGGTCCAGAAACCTGGCTTTCTTGTTGCGACGAAGGGGAAAGACGAATAGGTAGCATAACATCAGCTGAGAGGGGGTTCTTGTTACCATGGCACTGGCAGGGAATGCTCTTGGTAACATTATTCCCCCCCATTTCGTCTTTCCCCGGAAGAAATACCTTCCGCATTTCATTCGTGGTAGCCCAGAGGGGTCTATCGGGACAGCCAATGGCAGTGGCTGGATGATGGAGAAGGACTTTGTTGTCTTCTTGCAGCATTTTGTACACTACACCGGGCAACAGAGGAGAGCAAAGTCTTGCTGCTGTTGGATAATCACAGCTCCCATATCTCAATAGAAGCTATAAACTTCTGTAAGGCCAATGGTGTGGTTATGCTTTCATTTCCACCACACTGCACTCACCATCTGCAGCCGCTTGACAAGTCTGTCTACGGTCCGTTAAAGAGGTTCTTCAATGAGGAGATGGACAAGTGGCACCGTGAGAATCCTGGACAAACTATCACCATCTATGATCTGCCACAATTGCTAAACAACATCTTACTGCTGGCAGTGTCAACTCTGAATGTAAAGAAGGAGTTTAAGAGTACTGGGATCTGGCCGCTCAATCCACTTATCTTCATGGGAGAGGATTTTCTCCCAGCTTCAGTGACCGACAGGCCCCCTCCAGATGAATCTCTCCCTGGGCCGTCCGACTTCGCCCTCACACCACCTGGGCCGTCCGACGCCGCCCTCACACCACCTGGGCCGTCTGCCGATGATGCTGTTATTGCTCTTACAGGGCCAACAATGACTATAAATTCTGAGGGTCTTCATGAAATAACCCTGACTTTATTTCCTCTTTCATTACAAGAGGAGGAAATCATCACGGAAGTAAGAGAAATTGATTTAATTTCAAGCAATGTATTATACATACAATTCTGAAAATGAAATATTCATACCTGTGTGTGTGTGTGTGCGTGTGTGTGTGTGTTTATGTTCACCAGGTCCAGCATGTTCCAAAGTTTAGTCCTGAACTAATCAGGCCTCATCCAAAAGCTGGCCCCAGAAAGGCCAATGGTCAACGTCGGAGGAAAAGGACCACTGAAATTCTCACTGATACCCCTGTAAAGGAGACCCTTGAAGAGGAGAAAAGAAGATCCTCCATGAAGGTGAAGAGGAAGATCATGACAGAGAAAAAGGAAGGAGGAAAACGAAGAAAGAAAAGCTCAGAAGACACAAAATGCCTGGTGTGTGACGAATGGTTCTCAAGTTCACGGTCGGGAGAGAAATGGGTGTCCTGCTCTAGGTGTAGCATGTGGTCACACATAGAGTGTACCCTTGGCGGAGACAGCTACACATGCCATCATTGTGAAAGTGACACCTGAATCAATTTTTTTCCTTTGTTGGTTGTTTACTGTTACTGTTACTTTTGACATTGTTATTGTTAGTGTTGTTATTGGAATGTTTCCATTTGTACTGTAGCAATATCTGTTCATGAAATATCTTGTTCCTGTTTTACACATTTTAACCAGTGCTAATTTAAATAAAATGAATTAATTTAAATGGATGAATAAACTGTCACGATTCATGAATTTGCTGTTTCCTTCATGTCCCGTTTTATTGTTGTTCTTTGTGTGTGAGCGTGTGTTAGTGGGCGTTACCGCTCGTTCCATTGATCAGCGTGCCAGCTGACCTCATTCCCCGCACCAGCTGCTGCTTATTACTTCTATGCATTTATACTCATCTCAATCTCCTCTCTTTGTCAGATCGTTGGTTTGATGTCCTCAGTGTTTGTTCCGTCAGTATTCCTGTTCACTATCTTTCTGGTTCGTGTCCCTGTTCCTGTTCGATGTCTTTGTAGTTCGTCTCATCTGGATTCCACCTGCACTGGATTCACTCCTTCACTCTTCTCCAGCCCCTCCCGTAATTCTGTACTGTTTTGTGTGTTCTGACCTCCCACATTAAAAGAGTGACTTGCATCTTTGCTTCCGTCGTCTTTCCGTGACAGAACGATCTGACCAAGCATGGAAGCAGCAAGTGGCACCTCCTCTTCTCTGGAGGATTTTATAAAGTCCAGCATGGCACGGATGGATTCCCAGGAGAGAAACATGAAGGAGACGGGTCGGGCTATTCAAGCTCTCGTGACGCAGGTGTCCGAGCTCACTCAGCAGTTTCAGCTTATGCGTGCTCCCGCTGCGCCACCCACACCGCCCGCTCCTCCTGTACCACCAGAGAATGTCTCTCAGTCAGAGCCCCGCCTACCTGTTCCCGAGTCTTACAACGGTGAGCCGAACTTTTGCAGAGCATTTTTAACACGTTGTTCAATGCACTTTTCTCTGCAGCCCTGGACTTTTGCCAATGAACAAAGCAAGGTCGCATTCGTGCTCACACTACTGACTGGGAGGGCAGCGCTATGGTGAACGGCGGTGTGGGAGAACCAAGATCCATGCTGCACCTCGTTCCAGACACTCGCCACTGAGATGAAGAGAGTTTTTGACCGGGCGGTCGCGGGCAGAGAAGCGGCACGGATTCTCGTGGACCTTAAGCAAAATGAGAAATCCGTGTCTGATTACTCTATCGAGTTCCGGACCTTGGCAGCAGAGTGTCAGTGGAACGAGGAGGCGCAATGGGACATGTTCCTGCATGGGCTGGCTGACCGCGTTCAGAGAGAGATCTATGCTCTGGATTTGCCCACTACTCTCAACGGGTTGATCGAACTGGCGCTCCGTGTAGATTCCCGACTCTCCCGAGTCGAACATCGGAGGGCAACCGCTCGGTTGTCTGGATCAGTGGAGACTCTGCGAGCCAGCAGCGGGGACGCGGTCAGCCCCGTCTACGATCACGAGTCCATGCAGGTCGGGCGAGCTCGGCTTTCCCGGGAGGAGAAGGAGAGGCGGAGATCCCAGGGTCTTTGTCTTTACTGCGGCACAGCGGGACACTTTGCTTTCAACTGCCCGGTAAAAGGGCAAGCCCGGCAGTAAATCAGAGGCTACTGTCGAGTGGGATCTCCGCTGAGAAGACCTCGTCAACATCTATGCTCCTCCCGGTAAGACTACGATGGGCAGCCCAATCCCTCGACTGTCAAGCACTACTGGACTCCGGGGCAGAAGGTAATTTCATGGATTACTCCTTTGCACTCAAGAATCAGGTTCCCCTTCTGCCTCTCACCCACACCATCGCAGTTCAAGCTCTCAACGGCCAAGTGCTTCCAACCATCTCATTCACCACCGGACCCATCACACTCTGCGTATCTGGCAACCACACTGAAACCATCTCCTTCTATATTATGGAATCCCCCCTTGCATCCATTGTTTTAGGACACCCCTGGCTCATTAAACACAATCCCAAGATAGACTGGCGGCAGAGATCGGTATCAGAGTGGAGCAATAAATGTCATGAGTCCTGTCTTGTGTCTGCTTGTCCGTTTGTTTCTGTTTCTTCGTTTCAGGAGGTAGCAGTGGATTTGTCAAACATGCCCACGGAGTACCTAGACCTGAAGGAAGTGTTCAGTAAGTCTCGTGCTGCTTCCCTCCCTCCGCATCGTCCCTATGACTGTGCTATAGAGTTACTGCCAGGTACGTCTCCGCCTAAGGGCAAGTTATATTCACTTTCTGTTCCAGAAAGAGAGGCTATGGAGAAATATATTTCTGATTCTCTAGCAGCGGGGTTCATCCGTCCTTCCTCTTCTCCAGCGGGGGCGGGGTTCTTTTTTGTGGGGAAGAAGGACGGATCCCTGCGACCTTGTATTGACTACCAGGGGCTGAACAGCATCACGGTAAAGAATACTTATCCTTTGCCACTGATGTCTTCAGCCTTCGAGAGGTTGCAGGGAGCGTCGGTCTTCACAAAATTGGATTTACATAATGCTTATCATTTGGTCCGCATTAGGAAGGGGGATGAATGGAAGACTGCTTTTAATACCCCCAGGGGGCACTTTGAATACTTGGTCATGCCTTTCGGCTTGTCCAACTCCCCAGCAGTCTTCCAGGCGCTCGTCAATGACGTGCTGCGAGATATGGTCGACCAGTTCATGTATGTCTACCTGGATGACATATTGATTTTTTCTTCTTCTCTCCAGGAACACGTGCAGCACGTTCGACGAGTGCTTCAGAGGCTCCTAGAGAATGGGCTTTTTGTCAAGGCGGAGAAATGCGCTTTTCATGCACAGTCGGTTCCTTTCTTAGGGTACATTGTGTCGTCTGAGGGGATGCGTATGGATCCTGAGAAGGTTAAGGCTGTGGTGGATTGGCCAAGTCCGGATTCCCGTAAGGCCCTACAGAGGTTTCTGGGGTTTGCCAATTTTTACCGGCGGTTTATTCGCAATTTCAGCCAACTGGCCTTGCCTCTAATCGCCTTGACCTCCCCCAGAACTACGTTCAGGTGGTCAGACGCAGCTGAGGCTGCATTTGCCAAACTGAAAGGCCGCTTCATTTCGGCCCCCATCCTGGTTACCCCTGATTTATCACGTCAGTTTGTGGTGGAGGTTGATGCGTCAGAGGTGGGGGTAGGTGCAGTGTTATCCCAACGGTTCCTTCTGACGACAGAATGCATCCGTGCGCGTTTTTTTCTCACTGTTTGTCACCCGCCGAACGTAATTATGATATTGGTAATAGAGAGTTGTTGGCAGTCAAGTTAGCGTTGGAAGAATGGCGTCACTGGTTAGAAGGGTCGGGGGTACCCTTTATCGTCTGGACCGACCATAAGAATCTGGAATACATTAGAACCGCTAAAAGATTGAACTCTAGGCAGGCTCGGTGGGCACTTTTTTTCGGACGTTTTGACTTTACTCTCTCGTACCTCCCGGGTTCCAAGAACATCAAACCTGATTCTTTATCGCGCATTTTTGACTATTCCGATCGCCCGTCTACTCCCGAGTGCATTTTTCCAGAGACCTTAATTATCTCTACACTCACATGGGAGGTCGAATCGAAGGTCAAGACGGCCTTACAAGGGGTAACGCCTCCGGTCTGCTGTCCACCGAACCGTTTATTTGTGCCGGAGGGATTACGGTCCGACATCATTCAGTGGGGGCATTGTTCCAATGTGGCCTGTCACCCAGGAGTTAGTCGCACTACATCTCTAGTCAAACAACGATTTTGGTGGCCACGTATGGCTCGCGACGTTCACAGTTTTGTTTTGGCTTGCTCAGTTTGTGCCACTGGTAAGACCTCCAGTCGACCCCCAGACGGGCTCCTCCAACCGCTGCCGGTCCCTTCGAGACCCTGGTCCCATATCGCTAGATTTCGTCACCGCCCTCCCACCCTCTCAGGGTAACACGGTAGTTTTGACCGTGGTGGACCGGTTCTCGAAGGCGGCCCACTTCATTCCCTTGCCCAAATTACCCTCAGCCAAGGAGACAGCGATTACAGTCGTCAACCACGTCTTTCGGCTACATGGCCTCCCGACGGACGTGGTTTCCGACAGAGGTCCCCAGTTTGTGTCCAAATTTTGGCAAGAGTTTTGTAGATTACTGGGTGCGACTGTTAGTCTGTCCTCAGGGTTTCATCCCCAGAGCAATGGTCAAACAGAGAGAGCCAACCAGGATCTGGAAAGAGTGTTGCGATGTCTGGTCTCCAAGAATCCTTCCTCATGGAGTCAACAACTGTCAATGGTGGAGTACGCCCACAATTCATTACCAGTATCATCCACGGGCCTATCTCCATTTGAGTGTAGTCTAGGTTACCAGCCACCAATTTTTCCTAGTCTGGAGTCCAAAGTCGCGGTCTCCTCCACTCACGCTTTCATCCAGAGGTGTCGTCACACTTGGACTAGAGCCCGTGAGACTCTACTCCAACCGGGAGCGCGCACCAAGGCCAAGGCCGATCGCCACCGGTCGAGACCTCCCGTATACGTCGTCGGTTCCAAAGTGTGGCTTTCTACCAAGAACATTCCTCTCCGCTCCGTTTCTAATAAACTTGCTCCTAAATTCATTGGCCCGTTCGCTGTCACCAAGATCATTAGTCCGGTGGCAGTCCGCCTCAATCTTCCTCCAGTGTACAGAAGAATTCATCCCGTGTTTCATGTATCCAAAATCAAACCCGTATTTCATTCTCGCATTAATCCACCAGCCCCGGTTCCCCCACCGCCGCGACTCGTAGAAGGGGAACCCACTTATTCGGTTGACCGTATTCTGGACTCTAGGCGGAGGGGACGCGGAATCCAGTACTTGGTGGACTGGGAAGGTTACGGTCCGGAGGAGAGAAGTTGGGTGCCTGCTAGAGACATCCTGGATCATTCCCTTATTGATGATTACAATCGACAGGTAAGGGAGTCTGGGGATGCCAGGAGGCGTTCCTAGGAGGGGGGGGGGTACTGTCACGATTCATGAATTCGCTGTTTCCTTCATGTCCCATTTTATTGTTGTTCTGTGTGTGTGAGCGTGTGTTAGTGGGCGTTACCGCTCGTTCCATTGATCAGCGT
Organism: Xyrauchen texanus; assembly: GCF_025860055.1. Classification (NCBI taxonomy): domain Eukaryota; kingdom Metazoa; phylum Chordata; class Actinopteri; order Cypriniformes; family Catostomidae; genus Xyrauchen; species Xyrauchen texanus. The sequence continues at coordinate 2,208,612 of NC_068276.1, forward strand.
GCCAGCTGACCTCATTCCCCGCACCAGCTGCTGCTTATTACTACTATGCATTTATACTCATCTCAATCTCCTCTCTTTGTCAGATCGTTGGTTTGATGTCCTCAGTGTTTGTTCCGTCGTATTCCTGTTTGCTATCTTTCTGGTTCGTGTCCTTGTTCCTGTTCGATGTCTTCGTAGTTCGTCTCATCTGGATTCCACCTGCACTGGATTCACTCCTTCACTCTTCTCCAGCCCCTCCCGTAATTCTGTACTGTTTTGTGTGTTCTGACCTCCCACATTAAAAGAGTGACTTGCATCTTTGCTTCCGTCGTCTTTCCGTGACATAAACAAACATGTTGCCCAAATGTTATTTTCTTTATTTATTATATTTGCAATGAACGGTTAGTTACCTTTACTTCATAAAAAATGGGTGTCTCAACTGTACCATGGTACTGTCTCAGCTGTACCACATATGGGTACAGTTGAGACAAAGTTGAGACAAAAAGCACCTTATTTTTATGAGCTAATTGTGGAAAATATAAACTATTATGGGTAATATTGATTGATAATATCTTAGTCTACAAGCTAATGAAATGTCATGTGGCATGTCATGTGGAAATTCACTTCTTTTCAGTATCTATTTTTGTGTGAAAAATCAAAACGCAAAAAGTGTCTCAACTGTACCGTCTACCACAGGAAGTGTACCCTTTGACTTGAATAAGGTACTTTTTGTACCCTACAGGATGTGTACCCAAAAGGTACTTCTTAGTACCCCATGGGAACACGATAGGACCTTTAATGGTACATTTGTGAATGTTGTACCTTAACTATTACTTTATATGACAATGTACCTTTTCAAAGGGTACCTATACCTTTCACCATGCATATTTCATTGTGTACCCCTTTTCTTTGGAAAAGTACTTTTTGGTACTCAGCTGGATACATGTTTGTACCTTTGCTGGCACATTTGTGAAATTTGTACCTTAAAGTACTTAATTGTACACTCACTGTACCTTCATTTCTGAGAGTGTGCAAGCACAAGAAAAAATACATTATTTATCAAACCAGTGTTCCTCCAACTGTCATAACTCCGTATTGTATGCACTTTGGGGCCAATAAAAGCAATATGTACTGAATACCTACAGGTAAAGTGCATAATTAGTTGATGATCCATGACATTCAAATCACTGAATCATTCAAATAACCATTACAACTAGATACATTTTGGGATACCTTATGCTGCAACCCTCATTTGGAAAAAAAAAAATCAATTTAAAAAATATATAAAAAGATTTATAGACTCACTAATTAACATAACATAACGAAACTAAAAGAAAGGCCCTAGCTGGCCAGCACATGCATACCCAGGATGTTACTTCGAGGCAACAATTCTTACCACTGAGCTGCCCTTTTTCATCCGAGACAGGTTGGCATTACAACAAAATCACTGTCCATTTTCCCACCAATACACTTCACGTCCCTCATCTACTAAATTGACGGTTAATATCAAAATGAGAGTCAGAATCAACTTTAATGGCCAAGTATTTGTACACATACAAGGAATTTGACCACAGTTTTTCATTGCTCTCAATGTGCTTACACAGGATTTATATTTGATCAATAAAATATATATCAAAGTGGATTGACCCTAACCCAAATTAGGAATATAAATTCTGCACAATTTGTTGTCACGCTGTCATTTAACTATTGGTGTGGATGATGACTCTGCCCTCCATAGATAGCATCCATGTTTTTGCTTGGAGAACAGAATCTCCTGTAAGAAACACCATCACAGCAGCTTTTTAGTATTGTCACAGGCTATGTTCAGCCTATGCTTAAGATCTTAAAGCTGGTGTTGTACAGACCAACCATCTGATCATAATCCCAGCCATAGTATCAATTACAGACATCCCAAGTCTCCCGGAAGTTCCGGGAGTCTCCCGCGTATTGATAGCGGCTCCCTGATGCCCGCAAATTAGTTAAAATCTCCCGGAATCAAGAGCGAGCGAGCAAGAGCGGTTACACTGTGCTCCAAACCGTGTAGCGCGCACGGCAGAGAGGGAGAGAGCGAGAGACCTTGCGTGTGTGCATCAAGAAGTGCATGTAAGACAGAGAGCATCCTGATTGGCCTGTTTCGGTAAGTCAACCAATCAATTGTCAGTGTGGTTGGGCTTTTATCTCTTCTCCCGAACCTAATTAATCAGTTCAGTGTATCTAGACACAGGAACGCCATGGCAGAGGGAGAGTGCCCCAAATAGCGAAAATATAAGACACATTTTACGCCAGACTACACGAAAGTGTACCCCTGTCTAATAAGAGTGAAACATAATGACAGTCTTGCACGCTGTACAGTTTGTAACAGTGACTTCAGCATTGCCCATGGCGGGTTAAATGATTGTAAAAGACATGTTGACAATGACATGTTTCATTTCATGTGCATATTATTCAGGCCGGCTAGTTACCTAGGCTACATGAAAACAATAAACTCCTTAGACCTGTTTAAAGTTGCAATGGAATATAAATAAAAATATTAAACTTGCAGGACGTTTTAATGATACAAAGACCTCTTATAAACGAAAAGATCAAGGCAAATTTGGTTTCTCATGTCATGACCCCTTTAACAGATCCATTGTTCAGAAATGCCTTCAGAGTGTCTTTCACTGGTATGTACTGACAAAAGCGCTCTTTCCCTGATGCATCACAGCCTAGGTACACCTGCACAGGTTTACCACAAGGAAGTTGTTTGGGTCCTCTTTTGTTTTCAGTTTTTATTAATGATTTGCCCTTAGCTGTCAAAAAAGCATAAATGACAATGTTTGCAGATGACTCAACTGTTTACTATGCTTCAAACTCATGTGACAAACTTAATCATGTTCTGTCTGGAGAGTTGGATTTGGTGTATAAGTGGGTTAGTGGAAACAAATTAGTCTTAAATATATCCAAATCTAAAAGTATGATCATTGGATCAAAACAAAAATTGATGCTTGGATCGGAATTAAAGTTACATATAGCCGGGCAAAGAATACAACGAGTAGAAAAGGCTAAACTGTTGGGTATGGTTATTGATAGTAGTCTTTCTTGGACAGAACACATAAATACTATTAACAGAATAGGATGTGGCATTGCATTAACTAAAAAATGTTGTCATTATGTGAATCAGGAAACTTTAAAAATAGTAACAGAGTCATTAATATTATGTCACTTGTCATACTGCACTGAGGTGTGGTCTTCTGCAACTAAAA
>NC_068276.1:2212332-2244318 GCF_025860055.1 Xyrauchen texanus
CATTCAGTGACCTGCTGCAGGTGAGTGGTCACATTGCTCCTATAAACTGGGAAACAGTCGACTGGCATATGGACGCTTCCATTGTCACTCCTGAGACTTACTACACACCTATTAGGATGAAGGATAGGACTACAACAAAGCTAGCTAGACAACAATGACTGTCAGGGCTCATTCACATGGTTTAATATTTATCATGGAGTAAATTAAGCAAAGCTACTTACATAGCCATTTCCTGTAACATCCTTCAGGAATGGGTATTTCCGGATTAATGCCTGGGCTACCTTGACATATTCTGCGTGAGTGGGATACCTACCATAGAACAGAAACAAGTAAAAGTAAATGCAGAATCGACACTGAACCTGTCGCCAATCATAATTACAAGCTATGGTAATGCAGAATACAGGGACACTTGTCTAACCTGCACCAGAACCTTGGAAGCACCAAGTGAGTGCACATTACATCTAAAGGTGTTGTCAGAAAGTCCGTCCCGGAACGGAAAACAGGCAGCGGTTTCTGACGGACTAATATCATAGTTGCTACTTCCAGCAGACTGATACGATATCTAGTTCCAGATGCGCTCTCCCATATATCATTCAATGTTGTGCGTTCATGCAACAAATGTGAGTAATTATGTGGATATTGTTTAGTCAACACTTTGTATTTGTTATTGTGAATGTCAGATGTTTAGCAAATGACGAACGAGATATGCAAATGACTATCGAGGCGCTGGAGAGACGCTTAATCATATGATCATGTTGTTATTATATGTTAGCGTCATGCTGTTTATTTGAAGTTTATCTTGTTATATGTTTATTTGTTATCTGACAGTTTGGGTATTCATTTGTGATGACTATTTAGCCAGTTATTGATACCCTAATTTGTGTACAGAGATGTTGTATTCATACTGCATTCCTTTATTCATATATTCTACAGACCACAACACAACGTGATGACGTTTTATAATTCTCCCTACCATCTTGAGATTGTAACTGGATGTCACTTACTGCCTGACAAGTATTATTAAAGAGAAGTTTGATGAAGATATACCTCTTCCGTGCCTGATTCTCTTACCGGAATCACTGTCTCTTACCATAATTGTCTGCGTACAGAACTGTAAATTCAAAAAGGTTGCCAGAGGTGCTACTCTGCAATAGGTGTGGTCGCAGGGAGGTACTGCATATCTCTATGCATTAGGGTAGGAGATTTGTATGCAGCTCTCCACTTCCCATAAAAACTGACAAATGATGTTATGACCTTAAAATGTGCAGCTTTAAATCATGGCTCGCTAGCTGTGGTAAAAATGTTCTTAAGCCAAGTGAGAGAAGGAGAATAAGATGATGATTAGTGACAGATATAGCATCTGGATTTGTGAATGGACAAGTCAGAGCATCCAACAGAAACAGTGCCAACAAAAGACGGAATGAGCAGCAAGAGACAAAAGACAAGACACACAACACACACACGGGACAAAGAAATCAGCCAGTAGTACTTACATAGTATACATGGCAACAGTCTCATGCAATACTCGTATTATTTTGTGCCTGTATTGTGGAACTCTCTGGACCTCCGCTTTGGCATCCAGCTTTGCTTGAAGCTCTTTAGGGAATGATGGGAGAACATAAACATCGGGCAGTCTCCCAACGGACTGAGAACTAGTTCTACAAGAAAAAATAAAGACAATTTATGTCTGTTAGTTCGTTATAGTAAGTACTACGGTAGCCGAGATGGGTCACACTCACATGTGACTCCTCATGGCCACCGTAAAGTACAACGATTTGTTTCGATTTCTTTAAAACAGGTAAGTATGAGAGCTTAAGAAAAGGGAGTTGGTGTTACAGTTGAATGAAACTCAACACTCGCCTCATAGCGGCATCAACATCTAGCACTTGAAATGTAATTGTGTGCATCTCCTCTGAGTCCATCTCCTCTGTAAGAATAAATAATTATATTGCCTTCATAAATCACCTTTCAATCAATAACATTGAAGGGCTGTGTGTGTGTGTCAAGCTTTATTAAGATCCCTTATGGGCAATGAACAGACTTTAAAACAACAAACACGCGACAGACAAGTCAGTTTGCTCCTGTTTCTGCTGCTGGTCGCCGCGTGCACAGCGCCCCCTGTGTGGGGTGGGGGGGGCATGGTGAATGAGAGGGTAACAAGGTGGAAGGAAGGTGGGAGACCTAGGGCTACCTGTGCTGTGAGTAGCCGTTACGGGACAGCCTCTACCCATGTGGGGTTGTGTGTTGCTTTGAGTGGGACAGGCCTCTCCGTGTCCAGGCTCTTGCAGCTGTCGTACTATTTGAAGTAACTTGGCCTGCTTTTTGAACAAGCCTTTGAATAGATGGTCTAGCATTGAGTCAGTTAAGCCCAGGTGTACCGTCTCTCCATCCACTTCATTTTCTACAGAATAAATAGCACATTGAATTTGATCATTACTCATGCATTATGGGTATATACACAGTAACTGGTTGTCCACATTTCAGAAATTCCCACATATTTCATTTGTACCTTAGAGCAGTGTTTTCAGGGATACTAGGGGTATGTGAATTTTTTGAAAAAATTGTAATTTGAAAATATGTCATGCATAATTCCTACAATAATTATACTATAATAATGAATGAAGTGAAGGATTCTACATTTGAAATGTAGCATTTAAATGTTTTTGTTTAAGGCGAGACACGGCAGGCGTTTTTTTTTCACTGGTCAATTTTGAGATTTTGGGATATTTGTCTTCAATAACATGTCTTCTTTCAGACTTGTGGTGAAAAAAAGTCTGAAATACACATTTAGGTCTTTATTTTACTACACTTTGTCTGTTTGCGTCTGTAGATTTATTATAAATTCATCAAAAGTTGGCGTTTTAAATCAACATGCTGCTCCGCGATCGCTGTCTGCACCCTGTCATCACATAGGGTAAGTATACCAATTAAGCCCATGTACCCTTTAAGCCCATTTTCAACTCCGAAGTCAAATAAAAATAAATAATATTTTATGCTGCTCATTATTTTAACCAATCCATTTTTTATTGCATACCAATCACATTTGGCAATGTTGAGTTAGCCCCACCCATGTGCATGCTGTATCAGGGGACTTCACACAAAGTCACCTCAAAACTTTGGTGTTTCGGGACCCTTCAGAAATCAACACATTTCTGCAATTTTCAGCCATTTCTTTGGTAACTACATTGATATTATGTCAAATAAGAGTTAAATGTATTGTTTTTTGTGTATGAACAGATAATACTTTATCATTTTATATCATGTTCCTTTAAATGGAAAGATGAGTTTTATTAGCTTGCTTCAAAGCTAATCTCTAGGTCAAACAATTAGCCTTACAGAAAGATGGACTGCCAAAGAATTAAGCATGTGAACTGCAAACACTAAATGTTTTGTGATTCATTTTACATTCATTTACAAATAAATACAACATAAATTGTTTTGTAGAGAAGATTATTTTCATAAATTAACTTTTTTTTAAAGATGGGCTTAAATGGTACAGTGCCACAAAACACATGCAAACTATAGCCAATACAAGCTAATCTTGAATGAAAACATTTCTCAATGTGGGCACAATAAAAAGTAATTCCACAGTATATTTAAGGTCCATGCATGTATTTGTAAACATATCTTACATTTCTAAAGGAAAACATTGTCTTTTTTTAAATCAATTAATTTTTATATTTTGTGAATCAATGAGGATGTGGGCTTATTTGGAACACATGCGGGCTTAAATGGTGCCAAAGTACCAATTAAGCCCATGCCAGACTTCTGACTTTATTCCTAAATTATCTTAATTTTATATTCTAAATTGTACATTAACTAATTAATACATTTTCAAATGAGAGATAAATCTTGCATTTTAACAAATTATTTTTCTTATAAACTATGTCAATATCTATAAAAAAACCTAGACTTAGATTTTGGTGGGCTTAATAGGTACACTTACCCTACACCGTCAGAAAGCTCTCTCTCTCTCCTGTACAATGCTGTCGGATCCAAATATGGTCATTTTCTTTTTATCAGCAACCAATCGTGAAAGTAAAAGGGGGGATTTAACTCTAAATGTGCGAATCTCATTGGCTAATGCTAAATCTTTAAAGCCTGTTTTCTCAAAATGACTTTTCTCTCATACTCCAAGTCCGAAATCTCCACTTCAGTAGCACCTATATACACCAAACTTTCCAGTCTTGTACCTAGTTATATTATGAAGACATTTACAGAGGGATTTGTAAATATATTATTCCTAGCCTGATTTATATAACATTTTATTCCAAAAACATGGCGAAAATCATTTGTCAGTATATTCTGATTTACAGGATAACAAAAGTAGATATCCATAAATCCCTCTGTAATTTTTTTCCCATCTAATATGTGAACACAATGAAAAATAATTTTGAACCTGCATTTTTCCAATACTCAGATTTCATTTTTTAAATATATGCAAATTAGCGCATATATAATTAGATAATAAAATATATTTTTTTCATCTTAATGTAGGTGATCAACTGGGAAAGTTTCATGGTGATATCTGCTAGTTAAAAAAAATACCCTATTCACCTGTAGTGTCTCGTCTTAAAAAAAGGCTGTTTAGTAAATTTCGGGCTGTACAATGTTGAAAAAAGTTAGAGAAACACTGCTGTAGAGAAGACCCGGGAATTCTAACGTACATAACATGGACGCCATCTTCTAACGTTAAACTGTGTTACACAGCTCCACGTGCACAAATGGAATCGAACATCATCCAAGATCTTCAACTTATAAATATACAATACCCGTACACTAAACACTTACATAATTGATTATCTACATAGCTGCAGCGCTATTTGGGCATCAACTTAACTTTAACTCAACTTTTCAGTTGAGTACGTTGGCTGTATGAGGGAAACGATAACTGTAGTCAACTTTAAGCTATCTAGCTAGCCAGCTGAACTGACTGGCAAACGTTAGCTAAGGTCAGTTAACGTTATGCTTTATTCTTTACAATCTTTAAAACAAGCTACATGTAACGAACGTTAGTGGTAACTTACAAATAAGTCCCGATATAATGTTAGCTTGATCTAACGTGCTAACATCACGTTAGCAAATGCTGATCTCAACTTTTCAGTTGAGTACGTTGGCTGTATGAGGGAAACGATAACTGTAGTCAACTTTAAGCTATCTAGCTAGCCAGCTGAATTGACTGCTAAACGTTAGCTAACGACAGTATTACGTATTAGTCACCTCTGAATTTCTGCGCTTCTCCTTCTGTCATAGTTAAACCACCTTCTATCAATGTTTGGATCAGCTCATCTGAGGATAAAGGTTGACAGGGCCATTGTTGAGCAGTCAAGCGACTGCCGCCAATCCGAGTGAAAGAAAGAGGCGTGACCACTGACCTTGAACGCGTATACCGGCGCAAAAAAACAGCCAGTCATAGACAGACCAACAACAGAACAATTTTAACAATTTTCGCCATCTTATTCAGCACTAAATTCACTTATGAGAATGTTTTAGGCGAGAAATGAACTGTTTAGATTTCGAATATAGGCAGTCTTGTGAAAATTGATGCCGAATTAACAATTTGCTTCAAAGTTTTCGGAGTTGAGAAGCTCCATGAAGTGAGGCGACAGCCAGCAGGCGCCTGCCCCGGCCGCTAGCTCGTCGCTTGGCCAGTCCTGCTCAGAGACCCCGCTGTCTCAGACCGGTCTCGTAAATAAGAGGCTTTTATTTCACTGTAGACGGTTCGTTTGTTTAAATATCACAACACATGTCCATCATAAGATTAACGGGAACCTGTGGTTAACTGTCAGGTTCGGAGTTAAACTCCACACACACACACACCAGGCCCGGCGTCAAGGTGGGGCTTGTTTAAATAAATATAATATGACATAAAATGGGATGCTCATTTAAAATATATATATATATTTAAAAACGAAACATTAATTTATTCTTTCATTTTAAATTTAATCGATTTTTAATCATAGCATAAGAGATCAGGCAACAACATGACATGACCGTCAGACAGGTGGTAGGCGGAGATTTGTATTGAATCAGCCTATCAGGTTCAACGACAGTAAGCACCGCATACTCCAGCTCTTCTAGCAGGTTGGTCTAATTTTATTTATTTTTGACTGCTTAGTTGTTTATAACGCCATCGTGATTTAAAAAAAGTTTGTGTATAGTATAGTGGGTATATATAACCAGTCCTACTCAACCGGCTCCGAGCGGGATTCGAACCGTGGTTTGCACGCACAGCTGACCTACGATAGTTACATAGTTTGAGCCAGTGCTAATGTGCGTCGATCTTGTCCAGTGCAAAATCAAAATACAGTTTTTTTCTTTTGCGTAATAATGACGTAATGATAGGAATCGTTTTGTTGTATAGGCAACATTACATGATAGCTACTGATGTAATTTCTAAACGGCCACTGAAACTCATGCCCCCCATGCAGGAGGGATAGCCCACCCTGTTAAAATGTTCTGGCGCTGGGGCTGACACACACACACAGGGCCACAGCGCAGCAGGCAGAAGTGGGGAGAGAGAAATACCCGTTTCTCTTCGGCAGATTGGTTTACAAATTATGACAAAGGCTCTATCAGTCTTAGAAAAGGCACGCATAAGTAGCTGCTACCCCAGAGGATTGTGTACCCTGTCACTTGAAAAGTACTTCTTAGTAGGGTAGACTGGGTACAGTTGAGACATAGGTACAGTTGAGACACCTTCAATAACTTGCGTGCGCAGCAAGCACAAGTTGTGATTTATGTGCACATGCGTATTAGTGTCCTCTTTGATCTTGGGAAATTTGAACAATGGACGCATCTCCGATCCGAAGATATCGGCAAAAGTTTTTTTCTAAGGTAAGATGTTCACTTCACCATGCACACTCCACAATGAATAGCTTATTATCCTTATGTGACTGTTAAACGTAACTGGTATAATCACAAACGTTATTCTGTGCCCTAAAAACGGGCATATTTCATGGAATTGTGTCATGCATGGTCATTACAAAATCTAGAGAAATGCGCGAGGTGGCCATCAGGGTACAGTTGAGACACACTGTCTCAACTGTACCCGTGATAGAGTTCTATTACGTCACACGCTGTTTAGTTGTTCAGTGTTATGATAACAGGTTAAATGTCATAATTAGCCAGCATAGGACACAAATGAAAATAAAATTGTATATTTGTGATATTTAAACTGTGTATTATTAATGAAAATATTTTCTAACATGAATGTTATAAGGATAACCTAGCATGTTGTCAAATAGGCAAGGTGGTAAAACGGGTACAGTTGATACACCATTTTTAAGATGTGTGCAGCAGTCACATAGTTAATTTAAAGAGAGAGAGTGTGTGTGTGTGTGTGTGTGTGTGTGCTATGCTGTTTATGTTGCGTATACATAGCCTGTATGAGGACTTTTTGTTTATGTTTATGTTACACCTGTTGCAGGATGCCCCACAACAGAGCTAGGACAACGAATAGGGGAGTGCCAGGATACCTATTAGAGAGGGCCTCAAAAGAGGTAAAGGAGGGCAGATCAATTAGGAAGGTAGCTGAGAATTTACAGATTCCTGTTGCTTCACTGGCCCGATATGTGAAGAAAAGGCGAGAGCTTGCTGATGAGGGCCCAGGCCTGCTGCCCTCAGTAGGGTACAAGAGCTGCAATGCAGTTCTAACTTATGACCAGGAGCTCAGCCTGGTGTCTTATATCAGGACAGCAGCAGCCTTATATTATGGGCTACCCTCTAAAGAGGTAGGAATGCACTAAAACCAACAATAGGGAGAGACAGGCACAATGACAAATAAGCCAGTATAACAAATCCATAACAATTGTTTTGCTGCACATACATTTTCTGTAGGCTGAGTGTGTTTAACAGCCTTTAAATAATTAAATGATACATGAGAAAAGTACAACTGCATTATCAGATAATTTTGTTTTTCTTTATTGTTAGATTCGCAAATTGGCTTTTGAATTGGCCGATTTTTACAGATTGCCTTTTCCACAGCAGTGGACTAAAAATGGCAAGGCAAGTGCAAGTTGGTTTACCAACTTTATGCGGAGGCACCCCATTCTCTCCATCAGAAGGCCTCAGGCTACAAGTCTGTACAGGTCAACAAACTTTAATGAAGTGAATGTGGGGTCTTTCTTCAAAAAATTGACAACTGTCTACAGCAGACATGGATTTCAGGCTAAAGATATCTGGAATGTAGATGAGACTGAGCTTGTGACGGTCCAGAAACCTGGCTTTCTTGTTGCGACGAAGGGGGAAAGACGAATAGGTAGCATAACATCAGCTGAGAGGGGGGTTCTTGTTACCATGGCACTGGCAGGGAATGCTCTTGGTAACATTATTCCCCCATTTCGTCTTTCCCGGAAGAAATACCTTCCGCATTTCATTCGTGGTAGCCCAGAGGGGTCTATCGGGACAGCCAATGGCAGTGGCTGGATGATGGAGAAGGACTTTGTTGTCTTCTTGCAGCATTTTGTACACTACACCGGGCAACAGAGGAGAGCAAAGTCTTGCTGCTGTTGGATAATCACAGCTCCCATATCTCAATAGAAGCTATAAACTTCTGTAGGGCCAATGGTGTGGTTATGCTTTCATTTCCACCACACTGCACTCACCATCTGCAGCCGCTTGACAAGTCTGTCTACGGTCCGTTAAAGAGGTTCTTCAATGAGGAGATGGACAAGTGGCACCGTGAGAATCCTGGACAAACTATCACCATCTATGATCTGCCACAATTGCTAAACAACATCTTACTGCTGGCAGTGTCAACTCTGAATGTAAAGAAGGAGTTTAAGAGTACTGGGATCTGGCAGCTCAATCCACTTATCTTCATGGGAGAGGATTTTCTCCCAGCTTCAGTGACCGACAGGCCCCCTCCAGATGAATCTCTCCTGGGCCGTCCGACTTAGCCCTCACACCACCTGGGCCGTCCGGCCGCCCTCACACCACCTGGGCCATCTGCCGATGATGCTGTTATTGCTCTTACAGGGCCAACAATGACTATAAATTCTGAGGGTCTTCATGAAATAACCCTGACTTTATTTACTCTTTCATTACAAGAGGAGGAAATCATCACGGAAGTAAGAGAAATTGATTTAATTTCAAGCAATGTATTATACATACAATTCTGAAAATGAAATATTCATACCTGTGTGTGTGTGTGTGTGTGTGTGTGTGTGTTTATGTTCACCAGGTCCAGCATGTTCCAAAGTTTAGTCCTGAACTAATCAGGCCTCATCCAAAAGCTGGCCCCAGAAAGGCCAATGGTCAACGTCGGAGGAAAAGGACCACTGAAATTCTCACTGATACCCCTGTAAAGGAGACCCTTGAAGAGGAGAAAAGAAGATCCTCCATGAAGGTGAAGAGGAAGATCATGACAGAGAAAAAGGAAGGAGGAAAACGAAGAAAGAAAAGCTCAGAAGACACAAAATGCCTGGTGTGTGACCGAATGGTTCTCAAGTTCATGGTCGGGAGAGAAATGGGTGTCCTGCTCTAGGTGTAGCATGTGGTCACACATAGAGTGTACCCTTGGCGGAGACAGCTACACATGCCATCATTGTGAAAGTGACACCTGAATCAATTTTTTTCCTTTGTTGGTTGTTTACTGTTACTGTTACTTTTGACATTGTTATTGTTAGTGTTGTTATTGGAATGTTTCCATTTGTACTGTAGCAATATCTGTTCATGAAATATCTTGTTCCTGTTTTATACATTTTAACCAGTGCTAATTTAAATAAAATGAATTAATTTAAATGGATGAATAAACTGTCACGATTCATGAATTTGCTGTTTCCTTCATGTCCCGTTTTATTGTTGTTCTTTGTGTGTGAGCGTGTGTTAGTGGGCGTTACCGCTCGTTCCATTGATCAGCGTGCCAGCTGACCTCATTCCCCGCACCAGCTGCTGCTTATTACTTCTATGCATTTATACTCATCTCAATCTCCTCTCTTTGTCAGATCATTGGTTTGATGTCCTCAGTGTTTGTTCCGTCAGTATTCCTGTTCACTATCTTTCTGGTTCGTGTCCCTGTTCCTGTTCGATGTCTTTGTAGTTCGTCTCATCTGGATTCCACCTGCACTGGATTCACTCCTTCACTCTTCTCCAGCCCCTCCCGTAATTCTGTACTGTTTTGTGTGTTCTGACCTCCCACATTAAAAGAGTGACTTGCATCTTTGCTTCCGTCGTCTTTCCGTGACAGAACGATCTGACCAAGCATGGAAGCAGCAAGTGGCACCTCCTCTTCTCTGGAGGATTTTATCAAGTCCAGCATGGCACGGATGGATTCCCAGGAGAGAAACATGAAGGAGACGGGTCGGGCTATTCAAGCTCTCGTGACGCAGGTGTCCGAGCTCACTCAGCAGTTTCAGCTTATGCGTGCTCCCGCTGCGCCACCCACACCGCCCGCTCCTCCTGTACCACCAGAGAATGTCTCTCAGTCAGAGCCCCGCCTACCTGTTCCCGAGTCTTACAACGGTGAGCCGAACTTTTGCAGAGCATTTTTAACACGTTGTTCAATGCACTTTTCTCTGCAGCCCAGGACTTTTGCCAATGAACAAAGCAAGGTCGCATTCGTGCTCACACTACTGACTGGGAGGGCAGCGCTATGGGGAACGGCGGTGTGGGAGAACCAAGATCCATGCTGCACCTCGTTCCAGACACTCGCTACTGAGATGAAGAGAGTTTTTGACCGGGCGGTCGCGGGCAGAGAAGCGGCACGGATTCTCGCGGACCTTAAGCAAAATGAGAAATCCGTGTCTGATTACTCTATCGAGTTCCGGACCTTGGCAGCAGAGTGTCAGTGGAACGAGGAGGCGCAGTGGGACATGTTCCTGCATGGGCTGGCTGACCGCGTTCAGAGAGAGATCTATGCTCTGGATTTGCCCACTACTCTCAACGGGTTGATCGAACTGGCGCTCCGTGTAGATTCCCGACTCTCCCGAGTCGAACATCGGAGGGCAACCGCTCGGTTGTCTGGATCAGTGGAGACTCTGCGAGCCAGCAGCGGGGACGCGGTCAGCCCCGTCTACGATCACGAGCCCATGCAGGTCGGGCGAGCTCGGCTTTCCCGGGAGGAGAAGGAGAGGCGGAGATCCCAGGGTCTTTGTCTTTACTGCGGCACAGTGGGACACTTTGCTTTCAACTGCCCGGTAAAAGGGCAAGCCCGGCAGTAAATCAGAGGCTACTGTCGGGTGGGATCTCCACTGAGAAGACCTCGTCAACATCTATGCTCCTCCCGGTAAGACTACGATGGGCAGCCCAATCCCTCGACTGTCAAGCACTACTGGACTCCGGGGCAGAAGGTAATTTCATGGATTACTCCTTTGCACTCAAGAATCAGGTTCCCCTTCTGCCTCTCACCCACACCATCGCAGTTCAAGCTCTCAACGGCCAAGCGCTTCCCACCATCTCATTCACCACCGGACCCATCACACTCTGCGTATCTGGCAACCACACTGAAACCATCTCCTTCTATATTATGGACTCCCCCCTTGCATCCATTGTATTAGGACACCCCTGGCTCATTAAACACAATCCCAAGATAGACTGGCGGCAGAGATCAGTATCAGAGTGGAGCAATAAATGTCATGAGTCCTGTCTTGTGTCTGCTTGTCCGTTTGTTTCTGTTTCTTCGTTTCAGGAGGTAGCAGTGGATTTGTCAAACGTGCCCACGGAGTACCTAGACCTGAAGGAAGTGTTCAGTAAGTCTCATGCTGCTTCCCTCCCTCCGCATCGTCCCTATGACTGTGCTATAGAGTTACTGCCAGGTACGTCTCCACCTAAGGGCAAGTTATATTCACTTTCTGTTCCAGAAAGAGAGGCTATGGAGAAATATATTTCTGATTCTCTAGCAGCGGGGTTCATCCGTCCTTCCTCTTCTCCAGCGGGGGCGGGGTTCTTTTTTGTGGGGAAGAAGGACGGATCCCTGCGACCTTGTATTGACTACCGGGGGCTGAACAGCATCACGGTAAAGAATACTTATCCTTTGCCACTGATGTCTTCAGCCTTCGAGAGGTTGCAGGGAGCGTCGGTCTTCACAAAATTGGATTTACGTAATGCTTATCATTTGGTCCGCATTAGGAAGGGGATGAATGGAAGACTGCTTTTAATACCCCCAGGGGCACTTTGAATACTTGGTCATGCCTTTCGGCTTGTCCAACTCCCCAGCAGTCTTCCAGGCGCACGTCAATGACGTGCTGCGAGATATGGTCGACCAGTTCATGTATGTCTACCTGGATGACATATTGATTTTTTCTTCTTCTCTCCAGGAACACGTGCAGCACGCTCGACGAGTGCTTCAGAGGATCCTAGAGAATGGGCTTTTGTCAAGGCGGAGAAATGCGCTTTTCATGCACAGTCGGTTCCTTTCTTAGGGTACATTGTGTCGTCTGAGGGGATGCGTATGGATCCTGAGAAGGTTAAGGCTGTGGTGGATTGGCCAAGTCCGGATTCCCGTAAGGCCCTACAGAGGTTTCTGGGGTTTGCCAATTTTACCGGGCGGTTTATTCGCAATTTCAGCCAACTGGCCTTGCCTCTGATCGCCTTGACCTCCCCAGAACTACGTTCAGGTGGTCAGACGCAGCTGAGGCTGCGTTTGCCAAACTGAAAGGCCGCTCGTTTCGGCCCCCATCCTGGTTACCCCTGATTTATCACGTCAGTTTGTGGTGGAGGTTGATGCGTCAGAGGTGGGGGTAGGTGCAGTGTTATCCCAACGGTTCCTTCTGACGACAGAATGCATCCGTGCGCGTTTTTTCCTCACCGTTTGTCACCCGCCGAACGTAATTATGATATTGGTAATAGAGAGTTGTTGGCAGTCAAGTTAGCGTTGGAAGAATGGCGTCACTGGTTAGAAGGGTCAGGGGTACCCTTTATCGTCTGGACTGACCATAAGAATCTGGAATACATTAGAACCGCTAAAAGATTGAACTCTAGGCAGGCTCGGTGGGCACTTTTTTCGGACGCTTTGACTTTACTCTCTCGTACCGCCCGGGTTCCAAGAACATCAAACCTGATTCTTTATCGCGCATTTTTGACCATTCCGATCGCCCGTCTACTCCCGAGTGCATTTTTCCAGAGACCTTAATTATCTCTACACTCACATGAGAGGTCGACTCGAAGGTCAAGACGGCCTTACAAGGGGTAACGCCTCGGTCGGCTGTCCACCGAACCGTTTATTTGTGCCGGAGGGATTACGGTCTGACATCATTCAGTGGGGGCATTGTTCCAATGTGGCCTGTCACCCAGGAGTTAGTCGCACTACATCTTTAGTCAAACAACGATTTTGGTGGCCACGTATGGCTCGCGACGTTCACAGTTTTGTTTTGGCTTGCTCAGTTTGTGCCACTGGTAAGACCTCCAATCGACCCCCAGACGGGCTCCTCCAACCACTGCCGGTCCCTTCGAGACCCTGGTCCCATATCGCGCTAGATTTCGTCACCGCCCTCCCACCCTCTCAGGGTAACACGGTAGTTTTGACCGTGGTGGACCGGTTCTCGAGGCGGCCCACTTCATTCCCTTGCCCAAATTACCCTCAGCCAAGGAGACAGCGATTACAGTCGTCAACCACGTCTTTCGGCTACATGGCCTCCCGACGGACGTGGTTTCCGACAGAGGTCCCCAGTTTGTGTCCAAATTTTGGCAAGAGTTTTGTAGATTACTGGGTGCGACTGTTAGTCTGTCCTCAGGGTTTCATCCCCAGAGCAATGGTCAAACAGAGAGAGCCAACCAGGATCTGGAAAGAGTGTTGCGATGTCTGGTCTCCAAGAATCCTTCCTCATGGAGTCAACAACTATCAATGGTGGAGTACGCCCACAATTCATTACCAGTATCATCCACGGGCCTATCTCCGTTTGAGTGTAGTCTAGGTTACCAGCCACCAATTTTTCCTAGTCTGGAGTCCGAAGTCGCGGTCTCCTCCGCTCACGCTTTCATCCAGAGGTGTCGTCACACTTGGACTAGAGCCCGTGAGACTCTACTCCAACCGGGAGCGCGCACCAACTCGTAGAAGGGGAACCCACTTATTCGGTTGACCGTATTCTGGACTCTAGGCGGAGGGGACGCGAATCCAGTACTTGGTGGACTGGGAAGGTTACGGTCCGGAGGAGAGAAGTTGGGTGCCTGCTAGAGACATCCTGGATCATTCCCTTATTGATGATTACAATCGACAGGTAAGGGAGTCTGGGGATGCCAGGAGGCGTTCCTAGGAGGGGGGTACTGTCACGATTCATGAATTCGCTGTTTCCTTCATGTCCCATTTTATTGTTGTTCTGTGTGTGTGAGCGTGTGTTAGTGGGCGTTACCGCTCGTTCCATTGATCAGCGTGCCAGCTGACCTCATTCCCCGCACCAGCTGCTGCTTATTACTACTATGCATTTATACTCATCTCAATCTCCTCTCTTTGTCAGATCGTTGGTTTGATGTCCTCAGTGTTTGTTCCGTCGTATTCCTGTTCGCTATCTTTCTGGTTCGTGTCCCTGTTCCTGTTCGATGTCTTCGTAGTTCGTCTCATCTGGATTCCACCTGCACTGAATTCACTCCTTCACTCTTCTCCAGCCCCTCCCGTAATTCTGTGCTGTTTTGTGTGTTCTGACCTCCCACATTAAAAGAGTGACTTGCATCTTTGCTTCCATCGTCTTTCCGTGACATAAACAAACATGTTGCCCAAATGTTATTTTCTTTATTTATTATATTTGCAATGAACGGTTAGTTACCTTTACTTCATAAAAAATGGGTGTCTCAACTGTACCATGGTACTGTCTCAGCTGTACCACATATGGGTACAGTTGAGACAAAGTTGAGACAAAAAGCACCTTATTTTTATGAGCTAATTGTGGAAAATATAAACTACTTATGGGTAATATTGATTGATAATATCTTAGTCTACAAGCTAATGAAATGTCATGTGGCATGTCATGTGGAAATTCACTTCTTTTCAGTATCTATTTTTGTGTGAAAAATCAAAACGCAAAAAGTGTCTCAACTGTACCGTCTACCACAGGAAGTGTACCCTTTGACTTGAATAAGGTACTTTTTTGTACCCTACAGGATGTGTACCCAAAAGGTACTTCTTAGTACCCCATGGGAACACGATAGGACCTTTAATGGTACATTTGTGAATGTTGTACCTTAACTATTACTTTATATGACAATGTACCTTTTCAAAGGGTACCTATACCTTTCACCATGCATATTTCATTGTGTACCCCTTTTCTATGGAAAAGTACTTTTTGGTACTCAGCTGGATACATGTTTGTACCTTTGCTGGCACATTTGTGAAATTTGTACCTTAAAGTACTTAATTGTACACTCACTGTACCTTCATTTCTGAGAGTGTGCAAGCACAAGAAAAAATACATTATTTATCAAACCAGTGTTTCTCCAACTGTCATAACTCCGTATTGTATGCACTTTGGGGCCAATAAAAGCAATATGTACTGAATACCTACAGGTAAAGTGCATAATTAGTTGATGATCCATGACATTCAAATCACTGAATCATTCAAATAACCATTACAACTAGATACATTTTGGGATACCTTATGCTGCAACCCTCATTTGGAAAAAGAAAATCAATTTAAAAAATATATAAAAAGATTTATAGACTCACTAATTAACATAACATAACGAAACTAAAAGAAAGGCCCTAGCTGGCCAGCACATGCATACCCAGGATGTTACTTCGAGGCAACAATTCTTACCACTGAGCTGCCCTTTTTCATCCTAGACAGGTTGGCATTACAACAAAATCACTGTCCATTTTCCCACCAATACACTTCACGTCCCTCATCTACTAAATTGACGGTTAATATCAAAATGAGAGTCAGAATCAACTTTAATGGCCAAGTATTTGTACACATACAAGGAATTTGACCACAGTTTTTCATTGCTCTCAATGTGCTTACACAGGATTTATATTTGATCAATAAAATATATATCAAAGTGGATTGACCCTAACCCAAATTAGGAATATAAATTCTGCACAATTTGTTGTCACGCTGTCATTTAACAATTGGTGTGGATGATGACTCTGCCCTCCATAGATAGCATCCATGTTTTTGCTTGGAGAACAGAATCTCCTGTAAGAAACACCATCACAGCAGCTTTTTAGTATTGTCACAGGCTATGTTCAGCCTATGCTTAAGATCTTAAAGCTGGTGTTGTACAGACCAACCATCTGATCATAATCTCAGCCATAGTATCAATTACAGACATCCCAAGTCTCCCGGAAGTTCCGGGAGTCTCCCGCGTATTGATAGCGGCTCCCTGATGCCCGCAAATTAGTTGAAATCTCCCGGAATCAAGAGCGAGCGAGCAAGAGAGGTTACACTGTGCTCCAAACCGTGTAGCGCGCACGGCAGAGAGGGAGAGAGCGAGAGACCTTGCGTGTGTGTGTGTGTGTGTGTGTGCGTGTGTGCATCAAGAAGTGCATGTAAGACAGAGAGCATCCTGATTGGCCTGTTTCGGTAAGTCAACCAATCAATTGTCAGTGTGGGTGGGCTTTCATCTCTTCTCCCGAATCTAATTAATCAGTTCAGTGTATCTAGACACAGGAACGCCATGGCAGAGGGAGAGTGCCCCAAAAAGCGAAAATATAAGACACATTTTACGCCAGACTACACAAACGTGTACCCCTAATAAGAGTGAAACATAATGACAGTCTTGCATGCTGTACAGTTTGTAACAGTGACTTCAGCATTGCCCATGGCGGGTTAAATGATTTTAAAAGACATGTTGACAATGACATGTTTCATTTCATGTGCATATTATTCAGGCCGGCTAGTTACCTAGGCTACATGAAAACAATAAACTCCTTAGACCTGTTTAAAGTTGCAATGGAATATAAATAAAAGCAGTTTAAATAAATAGTGTAAGCAGTTTATATTAAAAGTAATCTAGTCCGGGATACCTCCCTGAAATGACTTTTTGCAGGTTGGGATGGATGCAATTAATTAAATTATTTTCATAGCCTTACCAAGTCCAATCACCTTGGGATGATGGGAACAGTGAAGCTTCTCTCTACATCTGCTGGAGTTGCAGAGACCTAAGTTCAGCAATTAACAAAAAGTAGGAAGAAATTCATTAAATATATAGAGAACATAATTGTGTCTTTCTTTATAATACTTTCTAATAGGCTCCTCTATAGAGGTTATGCTTATATGTCACTATGTGTTATATCTTGTGATACAACCCCTTGACCAGCTCAAGTATGTCTGCCTATCTTGCAATTCACAGTTAAATTCTATTACAGGCTTATTACCTGTAAAGTTTGATTTTTGAATGATGCAAATAAAATGGACCCTCAAATGCATGACACATGTATACAAAACAGGAATAGTCTTTGAAATGTCAAACTGTGATCCTAATTACAATCAATATTCTCTAGAAACAGCTGTTCAAATATTCATTAATACTTACATCAGCCAAAAGAAAGAGTGAATCCTGCCTCTCTCTGAAGTACGTCATTGTGGTAATCATAGATGAAAACTGCAAGGTCAAGTTGGCAAATCTAGAATTAGTCAGGTTCATATTTTGATATGGTGGTAAAACCAGGAAAGCGTTCATACACTGTAAATTATTTTTGTAATTTCAACAGTATTTTTCTATAATACGTACAGCAAGATACTGTAAAATGTGTATACAGTACATTACTGTAAATAGCAAAGGATTATGGGAAAATATATGGTCATTACTGTAATTCTACAGTAATTCATCTGTACTGTAAATCCATTTACAGTAGTGAACCTGCCCACAAAAAACTGACCAATGGCAAGAGAGATTTCTTTTCAAATATTTTTTTCCATGCTGTTTGGTGAAAGTGAGAAAAAAACAAATGGGAATTAAATTTGACAAAGGTGATTCATTGAACAGGTTAGTATATTGTTTGTATTATTATATTTAATTATATAAAACAGAGATACTTTTTCAAATGTATTGATTTGCAATGTTAACAGCATACTAACTTGCGTCACCTGATTAAAGAAAATGTTATTAACAGTCTTTTGGCGCCCGTTTTTTTGGCCGTTGGCTAGGAGTTGACGGTGATTGCCGTCATAACGGTGATATTATCAACTTGTGAATATGTTAATATCAATTAAATTAGCTGAAGAAACCCTTAGTTAAACAGAGAAACGCAACTTTTGTGTGTTCCTCTGCCGCTTTAACGTTAGCTAACCAGGAGGAGGAGTGTTTAACTTAACACAAATAGCTAATGTGAAATACTAAAGAGTGTTAGGCAACACCGATGTTCAACACCGATGGACACAAAAAAAACAATATAAGTCAACAGGAAACGAAAGTGTTGGGTCACCAACATTCTTCAAAATATCTTATTTTGTGTTCTGCTGAATATGTAAGTGATGACAGAACTTGGGTGGATGATCCCTTTAATGTGTACCTAATAGTATGTCATATTGCAAGATGTACTTACCTCTGAATGAACTCCAAAGTAGTGGCTGCTTCCACTTGGTACTCGATGTTAAGCACATAATAGCAACCGAAGAGAACAGCAAACGCAGAGGACAAATCTGGTAGGTCAGTGTCAGGAAAGAGAACTTTGCCTTCAATTGACAGCATCCATTTTTTGCTGTGTAGAACTGAATCCCCTAAAAAAAAAAAAAAAAAAAATAGTAATTCATTAATTTATAGTGTTTAACTTTGCAAAAACATTTAACATTTGGTTTTGGTGTCATTGACAATATGTAGATGGAGCTTTTCTCATTAGTCACCCTTGTTATTCAAAACTTATTTGAGGTGATGTTAAAGGGTTAGTTCACCCAAAAATGAAAATTCTGTCAGTAATTACACAACCTCACGTCGTTCCAAACCCGTAAGATCTCCATTCATCTGACACCCATGCTGCACTTTGAACTGGGACTGGAGTAGATGATAGACTCAGATTTGTAACCTGACTGGATCCATGACACTGCACAGGGAATGTTGAAGAGTTGGGACGGTTGCTTGGCTGAGTAGCTAGAATATTTTCATTACCTAAATGAAATATTGAACATAAAAAATGTAACATAACAAATTTAACAGATGTAGTGTAGAAACGTGAAAATATGAGTATTCACTAACAGTAAATGAATTATTTGACTAATGTACATACTTCATTGATCATGCTTAAAACCCACATAAGCCATTTTTCTACGGTATATTACAAAACTAAATGGAATATTGAACATAAAAATCTAATTTAACAGATGTAGTGTAGAAACGTGACAGAGTATAACAGTAAATTAATCATTTAACAAATATACATATTTCTACTTCAATGGTAATGAATATGGCTTAAAACCAACATAAGCAGTTTTTTTACTACTGTATATTATATACATATTATATACAAATGACTAACCTCTGATTTTGAAAAAATGAATTAGGTTTCTGCAGTCTATTTGTGAAAGGAAGTCTTTGAGGTCATCTGATGTTAAATATTGGAGGTCATCGTCTGTTTTCACACCAATTCTAGTTAATTCTGATATCAGGTGGTTTAGTTGATCATCATCCAGCATTGGGAGAACACCTCTAATGACGGCTTCCATCTTTTAACTTCTCACCTAAGACAAACAGAGTGGTGAAGTGCAACAAAGTTAGCATCAAATCGTTTGTATACTGGCAGAGGGTAATAGTCAGTTAGATTCTCATTTACACATAAATAATGGGGACTTGCAGAAAGTGTAAACCCAGATCAACAACTGGCACTGATTTACACTTTTCAACAACAAAGAATAATTTTGAGAAGTGTATCAGAATCATTTCAATTTTTCCGAATGTGTATACATCATCATTTTGATCTACCACAACAGCAATTGATGTCTGGTACTTGGTTCCTTTGTATGTTGCAGTTAATGTTACAAAGGTAGAGTCATGAATGCCTTGTGTTCTGTATTGTTACTTGTTGTCCCCCCCTGGTGGTACTCTGAAGAAATCACAGTCACGTTCGTTCTGCGGCTTCCTTTAATGATGTCATCAGAGAGCGCTCAGTAATATCTTCCGTCAGCTGTGTCTTGTATTCGTGTATCAATCTCCTTCAGAAAGTCTTTCTGCTCACGTTCAAGCTATAAACGATCATCGTCGGTATGTAACGTTCTTTAACGTCATCTATCTATGCTTAGGAATATTATCATGTAAGATGAGATGTATGTTGTTATAATTGTTGTATAGATTTTCGGGTGTTCTCTTAACCCTGCTGCGGTATAATCAGAATAGTCTGAGTTAAGTTATGTCTAAAAACCTTTAAATAGTAATTTCATTGTGTAAAATAACAAGTTATTTGTACTAGTATTGTTTAAAACATGTGAATAGACCCAATGTGAAGATTTAGTACTCATTTATGTATATCTTTGGTTTCAGTTTTACCCTACTTTTGGTCATCATTAAAGAAGTAAACGATTCACCTTCGTCCTGTGTGGTGATTAGAGGAGGAGTTAAACTGTCTGTCAATTTACACAAAGGGTTGTAACAAGGACGGAACAGTAAAACGACGGTTCATAAACGAGCTGATCTACAGCAGACAGGACCCTGCATGCTATACCGCTGAAATAAAGGTAGTCAGCACAGGCAATGTTCCAAGAGGACGCACAATCAATCGACTCATGGAAGACCAGATCTCAAGCTTCCCGCACATCCAGCCGCTCTAGCAGATCAAATGCAGCCACAGCCATGGCACGCGCAGAAGCGGAGGCAGCCAGAGCAAAGGTAGCATACGCTGAAAAAGAGATGCAAATTAAAATTCACAATTGGAAGCATCATTGGATAAACTGAATGTAGAAAAGACAGCAGCTGCGGCCTAACTAAAGCAGAGGCTTTAGAGGCTGCTTTGGAGTACGAGAATGACGGGCATGGCCCTAAGCTAAGGGGTGGATCAGAGCAGCGCTCTCACAACGCCATGCAAATGACTGAAGAGTACGTACAAAAACATAGTGTACTGGACAGCAGTCTAAAGTCAGTGGTGCAACTACAGGGTTCCCCCACTACTACACAACCTCAGCAAACACCTCCTCCGCAAGCGCCTACAGCACTCACTTATCAACCCACACAGATTAAGCCCGAAAGGAATGAAGACCCACAGATTGAAGCCTACCGTGCTCCAAAATGTTCTTCCACGATAAGCAAGAACCCCGCACACACACTAATAGGGGAAGGAAAACACGCTGAGCACCTGGGTCACAGAATTTACGACAGCTATCACCTGCCATTAGCCACACCTATGAGTAACCACCAACAAGCATATCAAGAGGCTCACATAGGGGCTTATGACGGCCGGCACTACCCACCTAGCAGGTTTGTCCATAGCGAACAAAGAGACGAGGTGCTCAGAGGTTCGTCTAACGAGAATAAAAATGTGACCGACTTTGTAAGCTTCCTTGCTAGACGAGAAATTGTTTCAACAGGACTGTTGAAGTTTGATGATAGGCCTGGAAATTACAGGGCATGGAGGGCGTCTTTCCTGAACACTGTCAAAGGCCTTAATCTGACCGCAAGAGAAGAAATAGACTTGTTAGTAAAATGGCTAGGGCCAGAATCAGCAGAACATGCGAAACGCTTGAGAGCTGTACACGTCAACAACCCAGAAAAAGGACTGTTAATCGTGTGGGAGAGATTAGAAGACTGCTACGGTGCGCCCGACGTCATCGAGGATGCACTATGGAGGAGATTAGATAACTTTCCTAGGATTTCAAATAAAGACAATCAGAAACTCAGGGAGCTGGCGGACATGTTGACAGAGCTACAAGCTGTAAAATTGGAAGGTGAACTCCCAGGCCTAGCGTATCTAGACACAGCACGCGGCATAAGCAACATCGTACAGAAGCTACCATTTGCTTTGCAAGAAAGATGGATGACACAAGGCTCCAGCTACAAAGACAGCTACAGAGTTGCCTTCCCTCCATTTTCTTTCTTTGTCAACTTTGTCTCCCAGCAAGCAAGGACACGCAACGACCCAAGTTTCATGTTTGTTCCTTGTACTGGAGATCAGATCAAGACAGACAAATATACTCATAAAAACATGAGCTACCGTACACCTGTGTCGGTCCATAAGACTGACATCTCAGCAACCATAGTTACACCAACTGACCCTACACTCCCCAAGATAGAAGACCCAGCAAAGACATGTCCTATTCATAAGAAGCCCCACCCCCTTTACAAATGCCGTGCGTTCAGAGAGAGACCCCTCGAATAGAGAAAAGCCTTTCTAAAACAAAGTGGCATTTGTTTCCATTGTTGCTCATCTACATCTCATCTTGCGAAGAACTGTGTAAAGAACGTTAGATGCACCGAGTGTGATGACGACAGACACCATTCGGTTCTACACCCAGGGCCCGCTCCATGGTCCATCAAGACCCTGAAACCTACGTACGAGCATGGCGGGGAGGATGAGAGTGTCGGTCCAAACGTTGCCGTGACATCAAAGTGTACAGAAGTTTGTGGCGGAGAGACAACTGGAAGATCCTGTTCTAAGATTTGTTTGGTCAAAATTTTCCCTACCGGCCAACGGGATAAAGCAGTCGAGTTGTACGCCATATTGGACGAACAGAGTAATCGGTCCCTGGTAAGGTCAGAATTCTTCGAACTCTTCAATGTTAAAGGTGACCGTTCTCCATATTCCCTTAGGACATGTGCGGGAATAGCAGAGAAGTCGGGGAGAAGAGCGCATGGCTTCCAGGTACAATCTTTGGATGAAGAAGTCACTCTCACCCTCCCTACTCTGATAGAGTGCAATCAAATCCCCAATAACCGATCTGAAATTCCTACTCCAGAGGTAGCTGTTCAACATGTGCACCTAAAAGGTATCGCAAAACAAATTCCAACTCTACATTCCCAAGCACCTATAATGTTGCTGCTTGGCAGAGACCTCATCAGAGTCCATAAAGTGCGTAAACAAATTAATGGCCCGCACGACTCTCCATACGCGCAAAGGCTCGACTTGGGATGGGTTATAGTGGGCAGTGTCTGCCTTGGTAAGGTCCACAAACCAGACACAGTGAACACCTTCTACACTAACATGCTGGAAAACGGACGAGCATCCCTCTTCAAGCCATGTCCCAACCGCTACTTTGTGAAAGAAACACATGACAGCACTGGGTCTCTCATTTGCAAGAACAGCAAAGACCACATAGGATGCACTGTGTTTCAGAGATCCAAAGACGACGACAAAATTGCACCTTCATTTGAAGACGTGGCATTTCTGAACATCATGGAACCAGGGTTTTACAAAGATAAAGATAATAGTTGGACGGCTCCCTTACCCTTTAAGACACAGAGACGTCGCCTGCCCAACAACAAGGCTCAAGCTCTTAACCGTTTCAGATCACTCCAGCGCTCCTTCAACAGGAACCCAGAGCGGAAAGAACACTTCTTCGCATTTATGCAAAAGATATTTCAGAATGAACATGCAGAAGAGGCACCCCCGCTCGAACCTGAGGAGGAGTGCTGGTATCTACCTATTTTTGGGGTGTATCACCCTAAGAAACCTGGACAGATCAGAGCAGTCTTCGACTCAAGTGCTAAGCACGATGGCGTCTCTCTTAACGATGTCCTCCTGACTGGTCCAGATCTAAATAATAACCTCCTAGGCGTGCTCCTTCGTTTCCGCCAGGATTCTGTTGCCGTCACAGCGGACATCCAGCAGATGTTCCACTGCTTCTTTGTCAGACCAGACCACCGAAACTTCTTACGTTTTCTGTGGTATCAAGACAATGACTTTAACAGAGACATCAAGGAATACAGAATGCGTGTGCATGTTTTTGGTAACAGTCCTTCACCGGCTGTAGCTATCTTTGGACTGAGAAGGACTGCGCAAGAGGGAGAGGAGACCTTTGGAGGAGATGCTAGAAGATTCGTGGAGAGAAATTTCTACGTAGATGATGCATTAAAATCTCTACCTTCAGCTTCAGCTGCCATCGATCTGCTCAAAAGGACACAGCAGATGCTGGCACGCTCCAACCTCAGGCTGCATAAGATCGCGTCAAACAATGCAGAGGTTATGGCAGCCTTCCCTTCAGACGATCATGCCAGCGACCTAAAGGATCTAGATCCGGGAGCCGATGATCTCCCCATGCAGCGAAGTTTAGGTGTCAGTTGGGACCTGAAGAGCGACACATTCACATTTCAGGTGTCTGACGAACACAAACCCTTTACTCGACGTGGAGTCTTGTCAACCATTAACAGCCTGTATGACCCCTTAGGTTTCGTCGCCCCGATCTTGTTGCAGGGGAAAGCCATACTTCGGGAATTAACAGTTGACTGCCACGACTGGGACGCACCGCTACCTGCCGAGAAAGAGCAGCTATGGACAGCATGGAGAGAATCACTCCAAGAGCTCAGGAACCTACAGATACCTAGGTCCTATACGCAGGTCTCTCCTCCCACAGCCCAACGCAGAGAACTTTGCATTTTCTCGGATGCATCAGTTCAGTCAGTAGCAGCTGTGGCCGACTTAAGGCTCTTTGATCAAGATGGAAGCTGCCACATAGGCTTTGTTCTAGGCAAAGCAAAACTAGCCCCTCGGCCAGAGTTGACTATCCCGCGACTGGAACTATGTGCTGCCGTGTTAGCAGTGGACATTGCAGAGTTCATTACTGCTGAACTGGACATTCAGATAGATGACATCAGCTATTTCACGGATAGTAAGGTAGTGTTGGGATACATCCACAATGAAAAGCGTCGATTTTATGTCTTCGTGAACAACAGAGTGCAGCGGATAAGAAGGTTCTCCAACCCCACACAGTGGCACTTTGTATCAACTGATAACAATGCTGCTGATCACGCAACGAGATTCATTTCAGCAGCACGCCTCAAAGACACCATGTGGCTCTCAGGTCCAGCTCTCTTGTCACAGCCTGAGCAAACGCATAACCAGCAGGCCACCCTTGACTTAGTGAATCCGGAACAGGACGTAGATGTCCGCCCCTTGTGTCTACCCTGAGCACAACTGTCAAGGAGAGACTACTTGGGTCCCAAAGGTTTTGCCGCTTCTCAAGCTGGAAGTCACTCACCCGTGCCATTTCATGTCTCACCCATATAGTCCGTCTTTACAGGAAGAATACAGAGGATTCTCATGATGGCTGCAACGGGTGGCATCACTGCACCCAAGATCACACGGTAGAAGGGTTCACCAAGGCCCAAAACACAATCATACGTACCGTTCAAGAGGAGAATTACGCAAAAGAGCTGCAGTGTATCAGGGATCAAAGACCTCTTCCAAAGGACAGCCCCATCGGAGCCCTGAGCCCTTTCATTGACACAAACGGTCTCATTAGAGTGGGCGGACGCATCACAGAGGCTAATATAAGATGCGAAGAGAAGCAGCCTATAATAGTTCCTGGTCGTCACCACATTGCCACTCTTCTTGTGCGCCATTATCATGAACAGACTCAACATCAGGGACGTCTCTTTACAGAGGGCGCTATTCGTTCTGCCGGTTTGTGGATAGTGGGTGGAAAAAGGTGTGTGAACAGTCATATTTTCAGATGTGTCACTTGTCGTAGACTCCGCCGCACCTGCGAAACTCAGAAAATGGCCGACTTACCTGACTGTCGCCTCAACACGGATCCTCCGTTTTCGTACGTTGGACTTGATGTCTTTGGACCATGGTCGGTCTCTTCACGACGCACACGGGGGGGTCATGCAGACAGTAAAAGATGGGCGGTCTTGTTCTGCTGTCAAAGCATTCGTGCCATCCACATTGAAATCATCGAATCCATGGACACTTCTTCCTTCATCAATGCCTTGAGAAGGTTCATCGCCATTCGCGGACCGGTCAAGCAACTACGCTCAGACAGGGGAACTAATTTCATTGGGGCATGTCATGAGCTACTGATCCCTTCCAACATCAATGGTAAAGTAGAGAGGTTTCTTACGGATCAAGGTTGCATGTGGGAGTTTAACCCCCCTTACGCCTCCCATATGGGCGGAGCCTGGGAAAGGATGATAGGGCTGACACGCAAGATCTTGGACTCAATGTTCTTACAGCTTGGGTCTTCAAAAATCACCCATGAGGTCCTAGTCACCCTGATGGCCGAAGTAACAGCCATTGTAAATTCCAGACCACTCGTACCTGTGTCTACAGATCCAGATGACCCGTTTATTCTTACCCCTGCAACTCTTAACACAAAAAACGGGTCCCTCTCTTGCTCCTCCAGGCGACTTTGATGGCAAAGACTTGTACAAACGTCAGTGGAGACAGGTACAAAGTCTCGCCAACACCTTCTGGGACAGATGGAGGAAACAATACCTGTCCACTCTGCAGACAAGAAGGAAGTGGCAGTCTGACAAGCCAAATCTCACTAAGGGGAGTCTAGTGCTCATCAAGGTCAATCAAGCCAAAAGAAACACATGGCCTATAGGGCGTATCGCAGAAGTGTTTCCCAGCAAGGACGGTAGAGTCCGCAAAGTGGAAGTGAAAGTAGCACATCCAGACGGGGTCAAAGTGTTCCCGAGGCCAGTTACAGATGTAGGGTATGGATGGAGAATCATGAAGCCATTGATTCTGAATGCAATGCACACATTCTTGCGAAGGGTCATAAAACCCCCACTCATGTGACTCGCCCCGCACCCCCCTCCTTAGATGAGTAAGGAATGTGAAAATTTGAGAGACACACACGTTTCTCACATTTAAAGCCCAGAAGGGCTTATGTTTAAGGAAATATGTTTTTATCCCCGTAGGCTTTGGTATTTCTGCTGTATATCAAACTAGTAAGATTGTTTAGTTGTGTAGTAAAACTCTGAGGATATATATATAGAGTCTAAGAATGTTAAACCCACTTTTAAAGGTACCAAATATACTTTTCTTGGTATCAAATCAAAGCTTACGACTTGCCCGAGCTGAATATAAATATATGGTTACGTTAAAAATGTATTCTGCTATGTTTTTACTGTCTTTTGAGTGATTAAACCCAAAATCCTGACCCGGTCATAAATTATGCAAATGACATGTAAATGAGCCTTGACAGGACAAAGAAACAATCTCGCGCCCAAAACGGAGGGGTCTCATTGGGTCACTTCTCCCAGAGGAGGCGTGACCTCCCTGCCTTAAAAGTCAAGCTCCAACTTTGACTCGCTCTCTTACATCTTTTCTGCTGAACCTCGCTTACTTCCTCTCTTCTTGCTCATCTCTTCTTCGAACTCTCTTGCCGCGCTCTTCAACCCAACTCCCAACTTCACTTCTTCTCCCGATCTTCTGCAACTCCTTGGGACACTCGTCAACTATTCAACAAGTATTCCTAAGACGCTTCGAACTTCTCGGAACAACCCTTCAATTCCTCTTCAAGTGAGTTTCAACTCCACGCTCTGGAAACACCGCACCGAAGTCCTCTGTCTCAAGAACGCCACGAGGACACGCAGTCTCGCTCAAGCAACACAAAAAGGTCTAGTGTGCAAGTATGATTTCACCTGAAATTCCAACGCGTTAAAGTGTGTAATTCCAGTTGCTGGCTCTTAAAGGGTTAATTGTTGTAATAAGTTTGCCATACCTCCAATAATTCTTCACTTTCCCTTACTGCATTTATTTCGTTTATTTTATGCTTATTCTGTGTTATATGTATGTTTGTCAATTGCACTGATATATCATAGTGCCTTGTATTAAACTCAATTATACGCGTAATTGTCTGTGTGTGTTGGTTACAAAACAAAGCCTCTTTAATGTGCGATTTTAAGCTACGAGCTGATATTATCAAAGTAAGTTAACGTGCTTTTGATGAGTAGGCTTATAACTAGGAATAACCCCTCTGGAGAATTGATCAAAGTACCGAATAAAGTGGTTCGGCGGATCGAACTGACTTTTTCGTGTAGCCTACGGGTCAATTCCATTACGGGGTTATTAAAATTAATATAGCCTGTCTGCATAGAATGTATATTCCTAATTAAATATAATTTGTTGTGTTTAATTATCTATATATTTTTTAAGCAGACTCTTGGACTATATGAGCCTTCCTTTTAAGGTTTAAGGCGTTTTTAATATGTAGTGGTGTCCGGGTCACCCGTACGATTAATCATTGATTTCGATCAGTAATATTAATTGTACATTCCCCAAACCTGACCTGTGCACACGCTACACAGAGTTGGTCCTCCTTTTACCATCCGAAGACTAGATTACGGCTGCCTTTTCAGACACATATTATGTATTAAGTAATGGTATCCAGGGACACCAGACGGGGAGTGTTCTGTATTGTTACTTGTTGTCCCCCCCTGGTGGTACTCTGAAGAAATCACAGTCACGTTCGTTCTGCGGCTTCCTTTAATGATGTCATCAGAGAGCGCTCAGTAATATCTTCCGTCAGCTGTGTCTTGTATTCGTGTATCAATCTCCTTCAGAAAGTCTTTCTGCTCACGTTCAAGCTATAAACGATCATCGTCGGTATGTAACGTTCTTTAACGTCATCTATCTATGCTTAGGAATATTATCATGTAAGATGAGATGTATGTTGTTATAATTGTTGTATAGATTTTCGGGTGTTCTCTTAACCCGGCTGCGGTATAATCAGAATAGTCTGAGTTAAGTTATGTCTAAAAAACCTTTAAATAGTAATTTCATTGTGTAAAATAACAATTTATTTGTACTAGTATTGTTTAAAACATGTGAATAGACCCAATGTGAAGATTTAGTACTCATTTATGTATATCTTTGGTTTCAGTTTTACCCTACTTTTGGTCATCATTAAAGAAGTAAACGATTCACCTTCGTCCTGTGTGGTGATTAGAGGAGGAGTTAAACTGTCTGTCAATTTACACAAAGGGTTGTAACAAGGACGGAACACCTTGCATCCTTACAGCTTCCTGAATGTGAGTGTTGTATAAGTGACTGCGAAACTCATCTGCTTCACCTACTTGCACATTTGGAGGAAAGATGGAGCCAGCACACAAATAGGCTTGCAACAGCTGATGTCTTTCAGCTAGTGTACTCCCTAGATTTTTGAATTTTCGTAATTTTTTTGCACATTGTTTAAAATATGTGTGCTTGCTTTCTAATCGTTAAGTCCATAGTCTAATCAGTGGCCCGTATTTAAGTGTGAGTTCAGTGTAGTGAAGTAAAAAATGATGTTTTGGTTTCAGTGGTGCATCTGGAAACAAGGAAGCACTTAAGTCCACATATTCTTTAATCAGACATTTCATGTAGGCTACTTGATCATGATGAATTTTTGGTGCACATATCATTTCAACAAGTTCCCTTAACTTCAAGCACAACTGCCAAATTTCATCATCAAGTGGATTTTTTATTCGATCCCCAATTAGTAATGGAAGCAATCGAAGCAGACACCAGTTCTGAGCTGCATGTTCTGTCAACTTTCCACCATCAGGTTTTATTTCACATGGCTTATTATTCATGTCACTTCCACAGAACTTAAAGCTAGATATGTTTCTGTTCAGCTGAACATAGCTGAAGTGTTTCCCTACAGTGACAAGCTGTTTTATGTACAAAGCCAGATCTGTTGAAACAACTCCCTCAAAAAGATCATGTGCCAAACATGGAGGAAGCCCAGGATCACACACATGAAAGTGTTTTAGGCAGTTGAACACAGAGTCGAACTTGACACCCTCACAAATTTCTTGCCCTTCAGACATTGCCACACTGTTTTGGTAACTCTGTTTTGTTCTCGTTGTCTTGTTTTGTTCTTTGCTTTCAAACATGTCTCTGTTTATAAGACAGTAACGGCAGAAATGTCTACTCTTACTGAAATTCTCAGTAAACCCTC
Organism: Xyrauchen texanus; assembly: GCF_025860055.1. Taxonomy (NCBI): domain Eukaryota; kingdom Metazoa; phylum Chordata; class Actinopteri; order Cypriniformes; family Catostomidae; genus Xyrauchen; species Xyrauchen texanus. The sequence goes on from NC_068276.1 coordinate 2,242,011, forward strand.
CGATGCTATGTGACCCCAAGTTATCTCCAACAATGGCAACCACTGCTCCCCTCACTGTCTCTCCATTCTCCAGTACAATTCCAAATTCCTCCATGTCCTTGAGATCACTCAAAAGAGGTGTGAAAACTTGTTGCTGCCCAAAAAACTTAAAATCTTCCTCTCTACAAAGCATGACCAATTGCATAGGATCAATAGATGATCTATTATGGGGACAGATTTCTGAAAGTGTCAAGTACACAGCAACTAGTTTGTGTTTTTTTCTTCCAGAGCCAAGGGGATTAACTACCTCGAACGCATCTTGATATAAAATTAGAGACACTACTGATGAAGTCTCTTTAAAAAGAGTGTTTTCTTTAAAATTTCTCCCATCCCTTATATCCTCAAGTACATGTGGATTTTGTGATGTTTGCCCCTTGGCCTTATCATACTGCTCTTTAAAGGGGTCATGACATGGGTTTTCTTATTGTATTATTATGTTCCCTTAGGTGCAATTATAGTATTAATATATTTTTTTTTAAGAAAAACTTTTAAAATCTAGTGATTTATGACCTTTTCCCACCCTGTTTCTCATCCTCTGATTCAAACAGTCTGTTTTGGGGGCGTTTTCCATTTAAGACTTCAGTGTTAACGCCCACTGTTATGATTGGCTAACGTCAGTGCCTATGTATCAATTATTGACGCCCCCAGCCAGAACAATATGCAAGTAAACTAAGTAAAAACACTGTGATTATTCATAATGAATGAAATTGCGCTTTAAAAAGTAGTTTAAAGTTTAAAATAGATTACTTACAGTTTGCGTCGTCGTTGTTCCCAGAATAGTCGGCACGGACTTATCTTTGAGCAACAGTTTTCTGGCAAAGCCAGCATCATATTGAGATTTGTTCTCAAAACAGTCATCCTTAAAATGTACAGAACAAACGCTTAAGTTAACACTGCCGTGACTGGGACGTCCGCAAAAAATAAACTGCATCCATTTTTCCCTGACGTCTGGATCTTTCGGCAGCTTATTCAGAGGTTTTGTTTGACCACAGCCAGGAACAGCACATCTGTGTGGCATCGTAATTTTCCTGTGCACAAGTAGTCTCTGTCAGAGCTCGCTGTCCATCGACTGAACACTTGTGAGGCGTACGGCGATACTGAAATGAGCGTAGTTGTCTTGGCGCTTAAAGCGTAGTTATCTTGTGCTGGAGGCGGTCATATGCAAACGCTGTTACGTCACTTCTAACCGACACGTCACTTCTAACCATGAATCCAGAACGAGCTGTATTTTGAGCTTGATTAAATAAATGATTCGTTTAGAATGGGGAGGACGTCTTAAAATATTAAACTTGCAGGACGTTTTAATGATACAAAGACCTCTTATAAACGAAAAGATCAAGGCAAATTTGGTTTCTCATGTCATGACCCCTTTAACAGATCCATTGTTCAGAAATGCCTTCAGAGTGTCTTTCACTGGTATGTACTGACAAAAGCGCTCTTTCCCTGATGCATCACAGCCTAGGTACACCTGCACAGGTTTACCACAAGGAAGTTGTTTGGGTCCTCTTTTGTTTTCAGTTTTTATTAATGATTTGCCCTTAGCTGTCAAAAAAGCATAAATGACAATGTTTGCAGATGACTCAACTGTTTACTATGCTTCAAACTCATGTGACAAACTTAATCATGTTCTGTCTGGAGAGTTGGATTTGGTGTATAAGTGGGTTAGTGGAAACAAATTAGTCTTAAATATATCCAAATCTAAAAGTATGATCATTGGATCAAAACAAAAATTGATGCTTGGATCGGAATTAAAGTTACATATAGCCGGGCAAAGAATACAACGAGTAGAAAAGGCTAAACTGTTGGGTCTGGTTATTGATAGTAGTCTTTCTTGGACAGAACACATAAATACTATTAACAGAATAGGATGTGGCATTGCATTAACTAAAAAATGTTGTCATTATGTGAATCAGGAAACTTTAAAAATAGTAACAGAGTCATTAATATTATGTCACTTGTCATACTGCACTGAGGTGTGGTCTTCTGCAACTAAAAATGACTTGTCAAAAATTCAGGTTATGCAAAAATAAAGCAGCAAGACAGGTTCTGGGCTGCTCAATTAAAACAAGTAGAGATCAGATGTATTCTACTCTTTCATGGCTCACTTAAACCAAAGAATAACAGTTACTTTAAGCAGTATGACATATAACACATTGACAATGAAAATGCCTATTTCTCTGTTTAATCAAATAGTGTATTGTAATTCTTTGCATAATTATAACACCAGAAAGGCAAATAATGGTCATATAATGACCCCCTATCCAAAAAC
>NC_068276.1:2244818-2259543 GCF_025860055.1 Xyrauchen texanus
TATCTATCTATCTATCTATCTATCTATCTATCTATCTATCTATCTATCTATCTATCTATCTATCTATCTATCTATCTATCTATCTATCTATCTATCAACTAAGTTAAACTTTTTAACACTACACTGTAGAACTGGCTCATTAGAGTCATTCATTTGGGAATCAGACTAAACTGGTCACACTGTAATGTTCACATTGTAGATTCAAAAGAACCGCTCATTAGAGTCATTCATTTGGGAATCAGACTAAACTGGTCACACTGTAATGTTCACATTGTAGATTCAAAAGAACCGGCTCATTAGAGTCATTAATTTGGGAATCAGACTACACTGGTCACACTGTATGTTTCACACTGTAGATACAAAAGAACCGCTCATTAGAGTAATTTGTTTGGGAATCAGACTACACTGGTCACACTGTATGTTTCACACTGTAGATTCAAAAGAACTGGCTCATTAGAGTCATTAATGTTGTAATCAGACTACACTGGTCACACTGTATGTTTCACACTGTAGATTCAAAAGAACTGGCTCATTAGAGTAATTAATTTGGGAATCAGACTACACTGGTCACACTGTATGTTTCACACTGTAGATTCAAAAGAACCGGCTCATTAGAGTCATTAATGTTGTAATCAGACTACACTGGTCACACTGTATGTTTCACACTGTAGATTCAAAAGAACTGGCTCATTAGAGTCATTAATTTGGGAATCAGACTACACTGGTCATACTGTATGTTTCACACTGTAGATTCAAAAGAACTGGCTCATTAGAGTCATTAATTTGGGAATCAGACTACACTGGTCACACTGTATGTTTCACACTGTAGATTCAGAAGAACCGCTCATTAGAGTCATTAATGTTGTAATCAGACTACACTGGTCACACTGTATGTTTCACACTGTAGATTCAAAAGAACTGGCTCATTAGAGTCATTAATTTGGGAATCAGACTACACTGGTCACACTGTATGTTTCACACTGTAGATTCAAAAGAACTGGCTTATAAGAGTCATTAATTTGGGAATCAGTCTACACTGGTCAAACTGTATGTTTCACACTGTAGATTCAAAAGAACCGGCTCATAAGAGTCATTAATTTGGGAATCAGTCTACACTGGTCACACTGTATGTTTCACACTGTAGATTCAAAAGAACCGACTCATAAGAGTCATTTGTTTTGGAAACACACTACACTGGTAGTGTACCCTACACACACAGACAAAAGGGCCTGTCAGCCCTGCATCTCTCCCTCTCTCTCCCTCAGAGGATTTATTTTATCAAGCAGCCAAAAAGTAGACCTAAAATCTTCATAGCCACACCCTAAAACATGCTAAAAACGTGCTAGCTTCATGATAACACATGCTAGCATCGCCTAGTGAAGTGCTAAAACATGCTAAAAAGTGCTAGCATCATGCTAACACATGCTAGCATCGCCTAGCCGGCGCTAAAACATGCTAAAAACGTGCATAGCATCATGCTAACACATGCTAAGCATCGCCTAGCCGAAGTGCTAAAACATGCTAAAACGCATAGCATCGCCTAGCGAGTGCTAAAAATGCTAAAAACGTATAGCATCATGTTAACACATGCTAGCATCGCCTAGCCGAAGTGCTAAAACATGCTAAAAAAGTGCTAAGCATCATGCTAACACATGCTAAGCATCGCCTAGCGAGCGCTAAAACATGCTGAAAACGCAGCATAGCATCATGCTAAGACATGCTAGCATTGCCTAGCTGAAGTGTTAAAACATGCAAAAAACGCGCAAGCATCATGCTAACACATGCTAAGCATTGCCTAGCGAGTGCTAAAACATGCAAAAAACATGCTAGCATCATGCTAACACATGCTAGCATCGCCTAGCGAAGTGCTAAAACATATAAAAAATGTGCTAACATCATGCTAACACATGCTAGCATCGCCTAGCGGAGTACTAAAACATGCTAAAAACGCGCTAGCATAATGCTAACACATGCTAGCATCACCTAGCGAAGTGCTAAAACATGCTAAAAACGTCATAAGTATCACCTAGCCGGCGCTAAAAAATGCTAAAAACGCTATAAGTATCATGCTAACACATGCTAGCATCGCCTAGCTGGCGCTAAAACATGCTAAAAAGTGTTAGCATCATGCTAACACATGATAGCATCGCCTAGCCGAGCGCTAAAACATGCTAAAAACTTGCTAACATCATGCTAACACATGCTAGCATTGCCTAGCGAAGCGTTAAAACATGCAAAAAACGTAGCTAAGCATCATGCTAACACATTTTAGCATCACCTAGCGAGCGCTAAAACATGCTAAAAATGTGCTAGCAGATCATGATAACACATGCTAGCATCGCCTAGCCGGAGTGCTAAAACATGCTAAAAATGCGCTTAGAATCATGCTAACACATGCTAGCATCGCCTAGCGGGCGCTAAAACATGCTAAAAACGCGCTAGCATCGCTTCAGCCGAGTGCTAAAAATGCTAAAACGCAGTAAGCATCATGCTAACACGCGCTAAAACGCGTTAGCATCGCCTAGCCGGCGCTAAAAATGCTAAAACGCATAGCATCATGCTAACACATGCTAGCATCGCCTAGCAAAGTGCTAAAACATGCTAAAAACGTGCTAGCATCATGCTAACACATGCTAGCATCGCCTATCGAAGTGCCAAAAACATGCTAAAAACGTGCTAGCATCGCCTAGTGAAGTGCTAAAAAAGATTTATTGATCTTCCACATATGTATACGTTAAAGCTTAGCAAAATAAATAAATAATAATAATTATTATTATTTAATGCGGATCTGTACCTACTACTCGGGCCTACCCAGACCCTGCCTTTGAGTCTGTGTTGCTTTGCAACCGTTCTAAATATTGCCGAACTATTGCTTTGCCGATTCATTACTAGTATTTGTTATCATAAATGCTTATTTTTTCCGTTGTTTTTAGCGTGTATATTTAATTAATACATATATTTGAGGGTAGGGCTATAAATAATTAGGGGTAGGGCTGTAAAATGATTTTGGAACAGCTATGGGGATTTTAGACATTGCTTCAGGTCCTGCCTTACAACAACTTTAACTAATCTAAAATCACTGTAAACTACAGCTTCACATGGCTTAATGCTATTTTATTGCAATCAGTTTCTTTATCAACCAACCATTTTTATAATTTTACAATTTTCAACTGCATAATTGTCTCTCAAATCTTCAGACTCACCTCAGGAGCGAACCGCCTGACCGGATGAATCCAGAATGACAGCTCATTAGTTATGCACAATTCTAACGCTCTTCATTGGCCAGTCATTCTAACGCTCTTCATTGGCTAGCCATTAGACTAATACCAGAGAATGTGCTACTACCAATGGCGTACCTTTGTTTTAGAAAGTGTGTGTGACAGGAGTAGGTGTGCGTGCGTGTGTGTGTATGTGTGTGTGTGTCATCAATTTCAATAGTAGCCTTCATTGCTTTAATGTATCGCCATCTTATGTTTAATGTGATAGTTTAATTTATACAGCTGCTATATTACAATGTGTAGCCTTCTAATCCATCCTTTGCCGTATAGGAACAATACAATATATTTTCTGCCTTATTCTGTTAATTATGTATGCCTTTTTCGGAGTGTCTATTTAGGCTACACTAAAGTGCAAGCCCGTTGTATTGTAAGAAGCTATTTACACTAACTTCGCCAACTGATGTCTGTTTGGAACAGACAAAGAAAGACGGAACTTGACCCGTCTTCGAGTCCGCCTTATGCCGAAATCTTTTTCATACTGTGTTTGAAAGGCATTTGTTTGTAATACATTTTTACAAAAATATCCAAAAAGTAGAAATAAAGTGTCCAACGTTATTGACATTGTTATAATTTAAATGTGTTTTTGTCCTTTTTAGTTTTAGCTTTTTAAATATACATACATTATTATACAATATTTGCTCATTGCTCGGTTCGAGCCCTGGCTGCAAATGCTCTGTGAGCTCTCGATTTTTTCTATATAATAGTAGGCTATATTTTATTTTATTTTATTTAGGGTAGGCTAACACATATTATTTCAATGAACTAAATTGTGTGCTAATCATTTAATTTTTAGTTAATGATAATAACTCTCTAGGCCTGTCATATTGGAGACCAGAGCAAAATAATGCAACTTTTTTATATTCTTATTTTTCTAATAGCAAAAATAAATGAATGAATGAATAAATAAATAAATAATTCCACATTTGTGTCTCCACGATCTCTCAATATAAGACAAATTTTAGATAGATATGCTAGATTATGACAGTCAGAAAAGAGAGAGACATGTCAACAGATTCTCCATTAGCAGGCCTAGAACCCACAGTCATCACCATCAATCACATCATTGTATTTTTTTTATTTATTTTGCCTGGGATATATAACAAGGTGATGATATAAAGGTACATTTTAAATAGCCTAGATTATATTTAATACATATTTTAATTTATTTTTTAGTTGATAAGTCTTAAATTAAAACTCACGTGCGAGTTTCGAAAGGTCTAGCCTATTAGAAAACAGTCAACTCCGTCATATCGTTTTATTTATTTGTTTGTTTATTTAGCCAGGGAAATATATCAAGGCATGATGATATAAAGATACATTTTAAATAGATTATTTTAAATAAATATTGGAATTTATTTTTATATTGCTAATTACTCACGTGCAAGAAAGAACCAGAGGTTATATAAAGTGGTGTCCAGTAACCTAGGCGCAGCATTGCTGCCGCTGGACTTCAGACTGGACAAGTGGACAAGACAGAGAGCAAACTTTTACTGAAGTAAGTATTTTTAACGAACCAATTTATTTAAATTACTTTAAATAGAATACTAGATTGTAGCCTATAACCCCACTACAAATATCAATTTAACAATATTAAGAAAATAATACAATATAGGCCTATACCCTAACCCAAACAGTCAGAGGGAAAAGTTCGTTTTTCACAGGGTAACGAATCGGTTACCTAACGTAACCTCGGTTCTCTCTAGACGAGGGAACGAGTATTGCGTAAGCTAGCTTACGCTATGGGAAAGATTAATCTTTTCTGAGATATTGAAGCCAAAAAATTATCCTTAATTTTGTATCATTTGTCAACGCAGTGCAGCAACTGCAGACCTTGAGCGGGCTAGCTAGCGAGCTCATTGGTTGCTCTGCGGCAAATGCTGCAGCCTATAGACGAACTTGGGCTAACTCGTGTCCAATGAGAGGCGTCTGCGCACTTACTGCATCAAAGCCCGCCAAAATGGGTGTGGCTAGAGTGCATATAAGCGTAGTTCGTAGGCTGGAACCCTGGTTTTCATTGAATGAAGCTGAAAGTCGCTGCGTGGCGCCGAAAGCACGGCCGGCTACGCAATACTCGTTCCTCGCCTAGAGAGAACCGAGGTTACGTTAGGTAACCGATTCGTTCTCTTACGAGAGGTTCTCTCAGATATGCGTAAGCTAGCTTACGCTTACGGGAACCCATTGTCAACGCCGTGCGCGCCAAGCATCCACTGCATGAGCCCCGGGGTGGGGGACCCGGGGGAGCCCTTGTGAGTGGGGAAATAATATTTGGCCGGCAAGAGTGCGGGCCAGTGTGTGTGTAATACATAAGCACATTGTGGGAAGGGAACGACAGAGCGGCGGTGCCGGTCTGTGTGGAATGAGTCCCATCAGTGCAGCTCACCAGGGGAGCTGTAGCGTATTACCGCTAGTAGTTTTGCCTGCAGGGCAGGCACTTCCAGATTGTAAAATCTGACAAAGGTGGAGGGGGAAGCCCAGCCCGCTGCCACACATATGTCGTGAATGGAAATCCCACTGGACCATGCTCGCGATGAGGCCATGCCTCTAGTGGAGTGAGCCCTAATGCCCAACGGGCATGGCAGGTCTTTTGACGCATATACGGCAGCAATAGCGTCCACTATCCATCTAGACAGTGTCTGTTTCGAGGCGGCGAGACCTTTGGTGCGCCCTCCGAACGAAACGAAAAGCTGCTCAGAGCGTCTGAAAGAGGCGGAGCGCGCAGTATACAATCTCAGTGCTCTGACTGGGCAAAGGAGATTGGCGCTGCGTTCAGCTATCGGATGCTGGCAGCGCCGATAGGGAAATGACCTGTGCTCTGAAAGGAGTACCGATCACCTTGGGAACATAGCCGTGTCTAGGCTTTAAAATGACCTTGGAGTCACTTGGTCCAAACTCAAGACACGCAGCGCTGACAGACAGCGCGTGAAGGTCTCCCACACGTTTGACTGATGACAGGGCAGTCAGAAAAACTGTTTTGAGTGAAAGGTATTTCAAATCCACGGATTGAAGCGGTTCGAAAGGGGGGCTTTCATAGTTTCGAGAACTATAGAAAGATCCCAGATAGGAACCAATGGGGGGCGCGGGGGGTTCATCCTTCTAGCTCCCCTGAGGAAGCGGATGATCAGCTTGTTTTTTCCCAGTGACTGGCCATGCAGGGGTTCAGCGAACGCTGCGACGGCCGCCACATACACTTTGAGCGTGGATGGGGATCGGCCCTTATCCAGCAGCTCTTTGTAAAAACACGAGCAGCGACGACACCCCACATGTCCGTGGGTCCAGGTCTCTGTCGGTGCACCATTTTGAAAACACAGACCATTTTGACGCATAGAGTCTTCTCGTGGAAGGGGCTCTAGCGTGTATGATGGTGTTTATTACCCTTTCTGGCAGAGCTACGAGTAGTCGTTGATCACCAACGCGTGCAGCGCCCAGCGCTCTGGGTGGGGATGCCAGATCGTGCCGCAAGCTTGAGAGAGGAGATCTGCTCTCACTGGGATGGGCCACGGCGCTGTCAGTGACAGCTGCGTAAGCTCCGGGAACCATGTCTGATTCTCCCAACGCGGGGCTATGAGGAGCACCAAGTGACGCGTTTCCCCTGATCCTCTGCATTACCTGTGGCAATAGCGAGAAGGGAGGGAAGGCGTAAAGCGGGCGGTTGGGCCAGTCCTGGGCCAGCGCGTCCTCGCTTTTCGAGAAAAATATTGGGCAGTGAGAGTTCTCTTCTGACATAAAGAGGTCTATCTCTGCTCTGCCGAATATGCGCCATAACTTCTGGACTGTTTGAGCGTGCAGGGACCATTCCCCTGGGGGAATATTGTCTCTGGACAGTGTGTCTGGGCCGTCGTTCAGGTGGCCTGGCACGTGCGTCACCCTCAGCGAGCGCAGGTGGCACTGGGACCAACTCAGTATGCGTTTCGTCAGATGGAAGAGGTTCCTGGATCTGACACCGCCCTGACGGTTTAGGTAGGATACCACAGATCTGTTGTCCGAACGGACCAGGACGTGGTGACCCTGAATGACCGGGAGAAAGCGCACAGCGCGCACTCGACCGCTATCATTTCCAGACAATTTATGTGAAGGAGCTTTTCCTGAACTGACCATAGGCCAAAAAAAAAAACGGAGAGCCCTCGCGAGACCGCGCCCCAACCCGTGTTGGACGTGTTCGTCGAGATGACTTTTCGGCGAGATACAGCTCCCATCGCCACTCCCCGCTGATACCATTCGCCACTGTCCAGGGCTGCAGAGCTGAAATACAGGTCTGAGTCACCTTGATCGGCTGGCGGCCTGTGGCCCAAGCCCGGCGAGACGCGCTGGTGTTTAGCCAATGCTGAAGCGGGCGCATGCGCAGTAAACCCAGCTGAAGTACTGCTGCGGCTGAGGCCATGTAACCTAGCACTCTCTGAAATTTTTTCAGAGGCGTGAGGCTGTTCATCTGAAAGGACGCCGCTAGTCGCTGAACACGATGCCGCGTGCTGTGTAGATAAGCTGAGCCGCCATTGCCACGGAATCTAGTTCTATTCCAAGGAAGGAAATTGCCTGACTGGGCTGTAGTGAGCTCTTGGTCCAATTGACTGCAAGACCCAAACTGTTCAGATGGCTGAGGAGAACTGTTCTGTGAGACAGAAGCTCCGTGATGTGACTGTGCCATAATCAGCCAGTCGTCCAAATAGTTCAGAATTCGCAAGCCCTGACTCCGCAGGGGTGCGAAGCGCTGCATCCATGCACTTCGTGAAAGTACGGGTGCTAAAGACAGGCCGAACGGAAGGACGGTGTATTGATAAACCTGGCCGCCGAAGGCGAATCTCAAGATTGGCCTGTGACGGGATTTATCTGAATCTGAAAATAGGCATCTTTCAGATCGAGAGAGATAAACCAGTCCCCTGGCGCCGTATGCGTGAGGAGTTTCCTGATTGTAAGCATTTTGAATGGTCTTTTTGCAAGCACCTTGTTCAAAACCCTAATCTAATATTGGTCTGAGGCCGCCGTCTTTCTTGGGAACAAGAAAATAACGGCTGTAAAACCCCGACTTGCTCAGCGAAGGCGGCACTCTCTCTATGGCCCTTTTGCACAGAAGGTTTGCTATTTCTGAACGAAGCATGCAGGCTGCTTCCATGTTCACAATAGTTTCGAGCCGCGCTCTGAAGCGGGGAGGGCAGCGATCGAACTGTAGCAAATAGCCCTGTTTTATTGTGCTTAACACCCATTTGGATATCCTGGGATAGCTTCCCACGCTTTGAAGCGTAGCGCTAGAGGGTGAATGGCCAAATCGCCCTAATTGCCGCACACAGCGCGCTGAACAGAATGTGTGAGCGCGCTTACTGTGCTTATGCATGACTGCTCACAGACAGCAGGGACAGGCTGTTCTGTGAGTGACTTCCCGATTGAGGTGAATGGGGAAAGAGTCACATCTGTTAAGTGATGCGCGAGCATAGTCACGGGCACGGGACTTACATACAGAGAAGTGTTTGCTGGCCGTGTGACAGAGCGGGCAGAGAATGGGCTCACGAATACGTGCGCGCGTTTATTGACTCTAACACTCGAGCGGGCTGTGTCCGCTTTATGTGAGTGGGCTCTGATCGGGACACGGGAAGTGTAATGCTTGTGTGTAGAGGTGAACACTGGATTGTGGGCACATTTTCTACACAAGGCTGGTCGTGTGACAGAGCGGGCAGAGAATGGGCTCGCGCACGTATTCGTGAGCACGTTTATTGACTCTAACACTCGAGCGGGCTGTGTCTGCTTTATGTGAGTGGGCTCTGATTGGGACACAGGAAGTGTAATGCTTGTGTGTAGAGGTGAACACTGGATTGTGGGCACATTTTCTACACAAGGCTGGTCGTGTGACAGAGCGGCCAGAGAAGGGGCGCGCGCACGGATTCGTGGGCGCGTTTATTGACTCTAACACTCGAGCGGGCTGTGTCCGCTTTATGTGAGTGGGCTCTGATAGGAACACGGGAAGTGTAATGCTTGTGTGTAGGGGTGAACACTGGATTGTGGGCACATTTTCTACACATAAGGCATGTTTGCTCTTTACAAGATTTCTTTGGGTCGCCGTGAAAACGGCGTTTGAGTGCAGGCAAGCGGGCAGTATCACCGGCTTGTTGGCTGCTGAATCCACCACTGCAGTAGCCTGAGAGAAGGGGACTGACAGAGGGCAAAGCTTTGACGGCTGTCCGGCTGCGGCGGGACTGAACCGCCTTTTTCTCAACAAAGCTAGGAGGACTTCGGTTGCTCAGGTTTCAACGCAATCTTAGGCCGAGGCCCGCGGGGGGGCGGCGGTCTGCGGCGGCTGTCTGAGCGTGACCTAGGGCGGCCGCCCTGTCGACGCTGAAAAGTCTGGCTTTGCTGAGCTGGGCGCTGTGACGAGGCTCGTGCAGGAGGCTGGTCACGTGGGCGGCCTGCAGAGGAGCTAGCGCGACGAGGCAGGAAGAGATTCATGGCTTGGATGGCTTTCTGGACTTCCGTGAAACGGTCAACAATGCCACTCACCGCGGAACCGAAGAGACCGGATGGAGAGTGTGGCGTTGTCCGTCGCGCTCCTTAGATCTGAAACAGCCTCTGGGTGTCCGCCTTTCTCATCCCATTCTCGAAGGAGGTCCGCTTGGAGGATCTGTAAGACGGCCATGGAATGCAGAGCAGATGCGGCTTGGCCGGCGGCGGCATAGGCGCGGCCAACACAGGCGGAAGTAGTTCTGCAGGCCTAGACGGGAGCACCGGTTTAGACCGCCATCTCGCGGAGGGCGGGCAAAGGTCTGCTGCTACCGAATCTTCTGGATTCCTGGGCCGAGGAGGAGGCTTGGGAGTCTGACCACTCCTCGCTGTCCGAAGCCATGATGGAACAGCAACCCTTATCCTCCGCCTCGTCATCCCAGATGGCAGCAGTGCGGCCGCTTGGCGGCAACTGCGCGGCCCCGGGGCGGGAGGGTGAAAGCGAGACTCGAGGGAGAGGCTCCGGCGAGGCAGTCGCTTCAAACACCGCTCCGCAGCCTTTGGGAGCGGCGCTTCTTATTGGCGCAGCTAAACGAAAGGCGGCACGGCGGCTTCGGTTTTGCATAAGCTTCGAGTCGAGCCCGCAGGGTCGACATCAGAAGCTCCTCGCAGAGGTCACATCCGCGCCAGCGCAGGGCGAGCTCTGCATGTTCCCGCCCCAGGCAGAGAGCGCAGATGAGGTGGCGGTCTCCGGTGCTGAGAGGAGCGCGCATGAGCCGCAGGAAGTGCGAGGCATCTTTAAAAAGATGCTCGATCTCTTTTTGTGAAGTTCGCTGAGGAACTTAGCTTGCTCTAAAAAGGATACGTCGCCGGATGGCGAGCTCGCAGGATGGCTGAAGGTGGCGAAGACAGCCGGCTTCTTCGAGCGCTGTCCAAGCTTGCTAGATGCCCCTCGAATGGCGACGCTGCTTCCAGTTCAGAGATGCGAAGAGCTTCGCTGAAGAGATGAAAATCAGGGTTCCAGCCTACTTAACCACGCTTATATGCACTCTAGCCATGCCCATTTTGATGCAGTAAGCGCGTGATGCCTCTCATTGGACGCGAGTTCGCCCAAGTTCGTCTATAGGCTGCAGCAGTTGCCGCGAGAGCAACCAATGAGCTCGCTAGCTAGCCCGGCTCAAGGTCTGCAGTTGCTGCACTGCGTTGACAAATGATACAAAATTAAGGATAATTTTTTGGCTTCAATATCTCAGAAAAGATGAATCTTTCCCCGTAGCTAGCTTACGTAATACGAGAGAACCTCTCGTGAAGAGAACTTAATTGTAACAACAAAAAAATATCATTTCAAAGTATTATACATATCAACCGCTTTCCCATATTTTTCCTTAGCCCATAGGCTATATATAGGTCAAAACATTGACGGACCATCATTAACAGCAAATGTATCAAACGTAGGCCTACATGGTAAATATGGTAGCCTACATTTAGGCCTAGGCTACAACCATTTCTGTAATAATACCGCTAATTCCGCTATAAATGCGTGACGCCATTTGCACTGTCGCTAAGGGAGCAGTTCTGAAGGCTTGCCTGTAAACGCGTAAGCTCCCTCTCACACACGCTGAGAGAGTTACACTACATGCAGCTAGTACTGCTGATATACTGCTACTACTACTGATAATAATAATAATAAATATATAAATACATTTATGTGAACTATTTTTCCAAAATGATAGGCTCATGAGTCTTTTTTCTTTTGACTAATCAATCATGCATTTTTACAATGAAACTAAAACATTTAGGAAAAAAGAGGAAATGTCAGAAATCACATTAAAATTATAATTAATTTCAAGATGGAAAATTCATAAAATCACTATTACTGAAAATCAATGTATTTTAAATATGTTAAGACACACAAATATTTGACTCATTCAGTAATGATTTGTATTTTCTTTGCTTTGTTTGTCAACAGCTACTAAAGAAAAAGCCCCAACAAATCTCATTGAAAGCAGGCCTAAGTATATATTTTTATTGACTGTTAGACATCTTCTTAGTATTTGCATTTAGATAATAATAATAGCTAGTTGTTGTTTTGTTTCTAAGATATGTGTTTTGTTTTTTCCTACCCCCCAGAATGGCACATCCATACATGACACCCCAAAAACTGACTATAAAATGTGTTAAGACCAATGTTATAAACATAGCTGCCTCATTTACATTTATGCATTTGGCAGATGCTTTTATCCAAAGCGACTTACAGTGCACTTATTACAGGGACAATCCCCCCGGAGCAACCTGGAGTTAAGGGCCTTGCTCAAGGGCCCAACAGTGGCATCTTGGTGGTGCTGGGGCTTGAACCCCCGACCTTCTGGTCAGTAACCCTGAGCCTCAACCACTGAGCCACCACTGAGCCTCAACCACTGAGCCACCACTGAGCCTCAACCACTGAGCCATCACTACATAAAAATTACAAATCAGAATAGCTTTAAAAATGTAAATAGTTTTTTTTTTTTTGGCAGTTATTTGTTTTTATGTTAGTAAGTTGTAATGTAAGTTATGTATGTTAGTAATTAGTAAATATGTTCATTATTGTTCAGATGTTTTTGTTCAGTTAATTATTGTTGTTGTTTTTTGTAGCCTATATATTGTTATAAAAACTATTGTATATATATATATATATATATATATATATATATATATATATATATATATTGTTATATATTGTTTTATAAAAATATTTATATTGCACAATCATTAAGGCTGTGTCTGTGCCTGTGACTTCACCGCCCCAGACGGGATCAAAAACATAAACCTTAATGCTAATGGCCAAAATTAAAGAATATTTAAATATTTAACAGCTTTAAAAAATGTATCTAATGTCTCTAACCAATGCTGTAATACTTTAGTAGTATGTATTATGTACGTTGTGACAATAAATGATTTATGGCCCTGATTTATGGTTTAATTGCTGTACATTTGACCTTCCCCTCCGCCCCCCTCCCCTCCCTCGGGCAGTTGTACATGCTGTGATATGGCGTGTCTGTTCTGATACCCCCATCGGTGTATTTAAAAGAGTAGAAAGATTATTAATCTTTAATGGAAAACTGAGATGACAAAAAAAGTAGTATTACGTTTAAAATGTGTTTAAATGATGTCTTTATTGGGGTTTAATGCTTGGTGAAAAACTGTTTTGTTTTTTAAACTTTTGACAAAGAGAAGAAAATGTGTTTTTAAACATTACGTTGTCTAACACATCTCTAGCAATGTCACTTTAAAGATGCTGAACAAAAACATAAAATGTATTTAAAAATTGTATTTCAACAAAGAGCATTTTAAATAGCATAAATTGTAAAATGCAGCACAAAATCTACCGTTTAAAATCCTTTCATGAACTCATTCAGCGATAAGTGATGTAAGTAAGACAATGTTTAACATTAACCTAGCAAACAGGATACATTTTCTAAAAACATAATATATAATTTTAACTATATAAGACAGAAATCTTACACTACTCCGTTTAAAGTCCTTTCACGATCTCGTCCAAAATGACAATGGCGTAAGATCAGTTGACAAGCCCCTCCGCTGGGGTGGGGCTTAACTCCTCCTAATCTTAGGAAGTGTTTTAAAGTATTATTTAAAGGTTTAAATGTATTTAACTGAAAACTTTGACATTTTGTTTTAAAAAACGTATCAAGTTGGCAAATACAACAAAGGCACTCTAAAATTATAAAAACTTTAACAACATTCACTAGAAAATACAGTATTTTTGGTAAACAGGTTTATTTTTATATATAATTCTGACGAAATATCTTTAATACAAAAGTTTGTTACATTTTTTAATTTTTTATTTTTTAACCATGAGATTCTAAAACAGTGGATATTGAATGATATTAGTTTATTTTACATAAACAGATTTTGGCGTATCATATGCACGCAATTTGGAAGTATAAAAGTCGTGTTATTTATACGCAGATTGATGAGAACGGGTTGAGGATTTTCAGCCACTCTTCTGGCAAAACCTGGAATAAATGCATCTAACCGGGAATTTTCACGCTAGCTTCTCGACTCACCCCCAGGCTTTTTCTACCTTCTTCAAATAAACTTTCTTAAACTCTCTTTAAACAATCCCACCCCCCTATTTTTGAAATCTGGAACTCGCCTCTATTTTAGCCAATTAGTTCAAATTATTCTATGTCCGGACTGGCAAAAGTCTTAGGGAAGCCACTTACCGGGACTCGCTACCACAGATCACACAAAAACACCTTAAGCAAAGATGCTTACCTCAGTTTCTGGCGCCGGTGTTTCTGTGCGATTCGTGCAAGCCGTCCCACCAGCGACCTCTGCCCCCTTGCCCTCAATGCCAGCCCCACGAGTTGGGTGCCAAAGATATGTCGTGGAATATCGCGATGAATCTCTCTAAGTTGTAAGAAAACTCTCGGAGTCTTGAGTTCCAGATGCCAAAGTTGTAGTTTATTGAACAGCAACAAACATGAGACCGGCCAGCTGTCCGTTCTGACTGTCTTAGTCCAAAACCTCCTCTTCTATACAGTTTGTTATCTGGCATTACCTCATTTCTGTGCCCCTTTGTTACTTTTGTAACCAATGGATACTATTTGCCACCATTATCTCACAGAGCCTTTTGATATCTTTTTACTGGTAGAAACTTGGCTTTAGTCTATCTTCAAGGTCCTTAGTCTCATTATTTTGTTGCAGCTGGGTGCTCTTTGTGGCCTCTGCAGCATCAACACTTTTAGTAACCTCATATGCTCTCTTCTGGGTCACACAAAGGCCAGGAAACTCATAAGTATTTTGATATATAAGAAACATACTAGAATATTGAAAAATATACTATATGTGCTATATCTTTTCTAACTGATCGGACTTACGGTTTTCCTAAAAATGACGATCAAACTCGGAAAAAACTCCCATTGACTTAACATTGCGGAATGTTCAGAAATTTAAATCCAAACTGACATTTTCACACACACCGTACGTTCACACCAGAGGCGGCGAGAGCGTCAAATCGA